>NC_072781.1:14959371-15178141 GCF_022539595.1 Amphiprion ocellaris | reverse complement strand
AGTAGGTGAGGAGCAACACAAAAACAGTCCAAACGCTGGTTTCCAGAGGGTTAGACGAGAATTTATTTGAAAGAGGAAGTTTACAACAACACAACATGTGAGGGGGTTAAAAGCAAATGGGTGTTAGTAAAATAAAAATAAATAAACAGAACTAAAAGTGAACTTCACGTTGACATTGATGGGCATTCCAACCAGGAACAAAGTAAAAGATAATCAATACGAAAAAAAACTCTTCCTGTTCACCTCTTCAAGCCCAAAAACACACGCAGTAGCACCCTAAACTAAAACTACCAAGTGAGTTCCCTGTTTTCCTTTCTGAACAATTCAAAGGTCCCTCTCTATCTCCCCACACATCCACCAACCACTGGAACACATCTCCAAAGTTCTGCCGGGCCAGCTCAGCTTCCCCTCAGAAGAAGTGCCACCACTGCCAGATGAAGGAGCCTTTTGAGAGGCAGCTGGCATCGTGATTGGACTGTACTTTGGTCTGTTCCAATCCAGCTTCAGCTCCAGAGACGGCAGGCGGGACGAGTCAACGGAGGCCGGGTGGACGAAGGCATGCAGCTGAGTACAATCCAGAAAACAACAGAGGAGGAGTGCAGCGGCCCAGGGCCAGAACAACCAGAGTAGCATCGTATGTCTCTTAGAAAACATCATAGTATAGCCTTTGGTATGAAAAAACGCCATCATATACATCGTATATTGTACAAATAACAAGTCAAAGGAAAGAGACATACATTGTAGAATTGTAGTAATTGTGGGCTGACTGATTTACTGATTATCAGTATTTTATTTTTTACTGATTTACGGTAATAAATACATTTAAAAATGGCGCTACTTTGGCTCTGAACCTTTATCTACCTGTGGTCGCTCTGTCTTCTGGAGTGATTTGATTGGTTATACGTCACGAATAAAACTCCTTTAACTTAACATCTGTAAACAAAACAAAAACGTATCAACAAAGTTTCCTGTTAGAGTTTGTGTTCTTCTAAGTTTAACTCCAAGATTTTAAATACTTTCATTTACTGCAAATGAATATCTGACTCCAAATGTCTCACTAATAATCATTATCAGCCTTAAAAACCCACAAAACACCCCTCTATACTCGACCACACTTAGTACAGTCCGGTTCCCCCTTCTATAAATCTGCTTGGAATCGTCCACTTCCTGTTTGTCAAAGTGGCCTTCTACCTGGACAGGTTTTGTTGGAGCTCATGCAGCAAACATTTTGGGTAACTGCACTTTAATATGGATGGATGACACTGAATTAGAGTCTGTTTTAATGAGACTGAGTTAAGATGTGTAGCTCTGTCATTAAATAGTAAATTATTTCTCAGAATTCACAGAGAAAAGTCTGAAATGTTTGCTAGGTTAGCATCCCACATGTTCTTTGGCTCAGCTAAAGCTAACTCTCTCCAACTTCTGGATCTCTTGAGTTGCTTGTTGTTAAAATATCTTGCTAGAGGTGCTGAAGCTCAGAAAGTCTGAGATGTTTGTTCAAAATAAGCTCATTCTCAAGTCTTATCTGAACTGTCCTCTTTTGTTTGAACTTTCCCTAAACTTAGGAGTTAATGACAGAGCAGCACATCCAGACTCAGTCTCATTTATGTAGAGATTAAACTTCAGTGTCATTCATTGATGTTAAAGTGCAGTTTTTCAAATGTTTGTTGCACATGCTCCCGACCAAACCAGTCCAGGTGGAAGACGATGTGAAGAGAAAGCTCCAGAGGATGAATATCACACATTTACGTTGGAAATAAATGTCCTTTAATTAGACATTGTCATGCAAAAGTTGGATTTCCCTTTAATGATGTTCAAATCTTTGTTGAGTGTTTTGTTGATGTTGGTTTCTAAATGTTTTCTGACACTCGGCCCCAAAGATTAAAACCTTCTACGGCTCACAAGCTGCAACAATTCACACATTATCAACTATCTTTCTGACTAAACTAAGATAAAAAGTGAAAAACTGCCTGATTCCTGCATCATGAATGTGAATCTTTTTGGTTTTTATGACAGTAAACTGAATATATTTGGGTTTGACATTTTATAAACCAAAACAAGAAATGAATTACTGGAGAAAACAATCAACAGATTAATGGACAAAGAAAATGTGTTTTCCAACATATATGGCTGAATTACTCCATTACAAGATACATACAATTTGAATTCAATTTTATTTATATAACGCCAAATACAGGTCAAATTGTCTCAAGACGCTTTATTTTTATAAATATGACATAAGTAAGAAATTTAAACCTGTTGACTAATCCAATTTATTGCTTGGTTTTTAAGAGACTAATCGGCAACTAAAATAACTTTCTCCACTAAAACTAATAAACATGAGGTCAAATAGAAGGAACAGTTTTAAATACTGCAGTCCCACGATGACAAGAATAAAGTTTGTCAACAAAAACTAAATCTGCTGGTGGATTCCATTAAAGTCCTAATAAATGATAATAAAGTGTGATACTAAAGGTTTGTGGTGCTAAAAATCTCAAAGTAAAGATATCAAGTTGAACATCTGGATGGAGGTTGATAAAAGTTGACCTCCCTTCATTTCTCTGGAGCCGACTCCATGGATTTTATGGATGGTGGTTAAAGAACTGCTCTTCTAGTCATCTTCCTTCTAGTTGCTGTAAAAAGTCAGTCCATCCTGGCCGACTTCAACACCTCTTCATGACAGCTTGTTCTGCCTCCGACCTGGTGGAAACTCCAGAAACTCGGGAAAACCCGTGGAGACTCGAAGAACTCGTGGAGACTCGAAGAACTCGTCGGGCGGGGGAAGGTGTGGTGGGTGGTGGGGGGAGGTGGGGGAGTAGAGGGGGGAGGCCGCCACCCACCTCCCCACCTACTCTCCGCCCAGACTCCACCCAGACTCCGCCTTGGCTCTGCCCATGTGGTCACTTCACCAACTACGATGCCAAAGGGACGACGAATTTATTTCTTTTCATCTGATCTGTAGCTCAGTGAGTTAAGGATTTGCCTGTGGAGCTGCAGGTCGCTGGTTCAAGACCAGACCCTTCTTAAAATTTTATCAAAATCCTGACAAAGACAAAGAAAGAAAATTGCCGGTGGTGGGTCTTGAACCTGCGACCTTCCAGTTGGTAGTTACTCTTCTTATCTCCTGAGCTACTCGCTCAGATACTAATTCTTCTTTTTTTTGCGCATTTATCATCTATTTTTTGTTGTTTTCGAGTTTTTTTTTTAACTCGAGTCTTGACTCGACCGTTTTTCTCAGGAGGTTGGACTTCAGCCTTTGTGCTGGAGGGTGGAACCCTCAGTTCCAAGACTTTCCAAAGCCTCCACACCTCCCGAGTCCTCAGGACCTGAGCTTTCACACAGTCTGAGGGCTGAAATTTTCTAAGTCCCACAGTAGTTCTCTGTTAGATTTAACTTTCAGACAGCCCAAGGACTGATATCTTCTAAGTTCCTGAGTAGTTCTCTGTTAGTTTGAACCTTTCCACAGTCTGAGGACTGAAATCTTAAAAGTTCTTGAGTAGTTCTCTGTTAGTTTGAACCTTCAGACAGTCTGAGGACTGAAATTTTAAAAGTTTCTCAGTACTTCTCTGTTAGTTTGAACTTTCTGGTTAACAGAAGCCTTAAAACTTGTGACCATGAGTCTTGATTTCACATTTAGACCATCCATCTGAGTTCTTCTCAGACCTTCACCTGTGGGTTTTTTAGAAATCCTCAACAAACTTTGATTCTCTTCACTGAACAGTAAAGTTTGTGGAGATCAGAAGGTAACATTAGTTTGATAAATGCCTTCAACTACTAGTAGACTTTATCTGGAAAGCAGTTTTCTGAAATGAGTTCTTAGTAAATCTGTCCACAAGCAAACCAAGAACATAGAAAGAGGAAATATTTGAAGAAACAACTTGATGTTTTTGTTTCAGACTAGAAAACGCTTTAAAATCTTTATCTGTTTTTGCTCTTTTTGATCGTTTTATTGTCTCTTCTGTTTAATTTGATCTTCTAAAGTCTAACTGGTGTCTTTTCAAATGTTTTGTCTTTAGTTTGATTCTTCTTAAACGTTTAGTTTTGCTCTTTTCTCACCTTTTATTCTTTACTAATGTCTGATTTGATTTCCAAATGTTTTGTCTTTTAATGTTTAATTGTTTTTTCAAATGTTTTATCGACTTGAGTTTTTTTTTCCTTTCCCAATATTTAATGTTTGGATTAAATCTTTAAGGTTTTTCTTTTTAAATGTTTTGCCACCTTTTAATGTTTAATTTTCTTTTTAAATGCTTCATTGTATTTCCTGTTTAATTCCTATTTGAAGTTTTATTGTCTTTAAGATGTAATTTTCTAATTAAACATTTAATTTTTTAATTAAATGTTTTGTCTTTTTAAAGGTTTAATAATCTAATTAAATGTTTTGCATTTTTAAAAAATGTTTAATATTCTTCTTGTTTAATTGTATTTTTTAAATGTTTAATTATGGAAAATATTTTATCTGTAATTTTTAATATTTGTATTTTAAAAATTGTGTTTAATTTCATAATGACATATATTGTCTTGTTGAATTATCTAATTCAATATTTTGTCTGTTTAATATATAATTGTATTTAATGTTTAACTCTATTAAACAGACAAAATATTGAATTAGATAATTCAACAAGATACAATATATGTCATTATGAAATTAAACAAAATTTTTAAAATACAAATATTAAAAATTACAGATAAAATATTGTCCATAATTAAACATTTAAAAAATGCAATTAAACAAGAAGAATATTAAACATTTTTAAAAAATGCAAAACATTTAATTAGATTATTAAACCTTTAAAAAGACAAAACATTAAAAAATTAAATGTTTAATTAGAAAATTACATCTTAAATTTCTTAAATCTTTTTAATAATAAAACTTTTTAAAAGTTTTATTGTATTATTTTTTTTCCTTTGATTTAATTGCTTTTTGTTATGTAGTTTATTTCTTTAATCTCTTTTTCTGTCAAGATTTTAACCCCAACCTTAAAAATGAAATAAACCCTTAAATCACAATGAAAATACTTCTGTTGTCACAATCATGAGTTAGTCAATTATTCAGTTTATCAATTCAACTTTATTTGTTTAGCACCTTCCACACAGATGACAAAACTAAACAAGCAAAGAGAAAAAAAACTACGCTAAAACTATGATTAAAACTCAAAAACATTAAAAAAAAATGATTTAACATGGTAATAAAATATGTTGTATCCAGGGGATGGAGGGAGTTTATTGAAGTCTTGTTGGGCTCACATGGTAAATCATTTAAAATATAAATTTGATATTCAGTCTAAGGAAACTGCAGAGCGACAGAAGAACCAACAATATCTCCTGTTTTCTCCTTTAATGAGTCGACTCTTCTTGTGCTTTCAGACCAAAGAACTACAGACTCTTCACAACCTGCTCAAACTCTTGGTACAGGACCTCACCACACGGGTCAAGAAGGTTTCCATCTCATTTCTACTCTGAAGCTCACCTTCTCCTGCTCAAACTGCTGACAAATGTTTCTGCTGCTCTAAAGTCTGGTCTCCAGAACTTCCTAAAAACTCTCAAAGTCTCTTCTGCTGCAGGTTGCTATATAGAACTGTTCCAGAAAACCTCACTAAACCACATGGAGGGGCCTCAAGATAGTCGTCCAAATACCAAACTAGCACAACCCAAACGCTAAAGTCTCCTGCAGCCTACCAGAGAACCTCTGAGAACAGAGAATCAGGACAGGAACTCTTACCTTCTGGACAACCAACGTTGGTTCACAAACAAGAATACAGAATGTGTCTGACCAAAAACCTCTAAAGACTCACTACAGCCAAGATAAAGACACAACTCAGCTGCACCAAATCCACTAATCACTGCACACATTAGCACCATGTGGGTAAAGAACCACATTTACCAAGACAACTATCCAGTACAAAGCCCTAAAACACACCAAGAAACACATTAAAGACGATTTTACTGCTGGAAGCTGCAAGCCAACGCCTAAAGAAAAACTAAAGCAACGGAGCCAAACCCAATTCAGTGGTGGAGAGAAGCAGAGGAAATGTTTGCCTGCAGCTAAATAAAGCAGGAAGACACTGAGCTGCTCAGGTGTTCCTGATAACACCAAGCAGCCACCTGGACAGCCAATAGGAACACAGCTTACTGGAAGTCCAGAGGGCGGGGTTAGTCAAGGAAATTTAGTTTAAAGTTGAAGCAGAAAGTTAAAGAAAGTTGAAAACCACCTTCTGATACCTGAAATCTCTGAGTTTTCACACAAAGAACACCTGAACATGTCAAACTGGTTCCATAGTAGAACCATCATTGTAAAAACGTCATAGTATGGTGTGTTGCTCAAAAAACATTATGACCCGGCTGTCTAGAGTCGCCGAGGAGCAACACAAAAACAGGACAAACGCTGGTTTCCAGGGGGTTAGGCGGCTATTTATTTGAAAGAGTAAGTTTACAACAACACAACATGTGAGCAGAAAAATCACAAAGTCTGTCTTTAGTTCAGCTGAAAATATTAGTTTTTGTCTTTTTTATTGACCAAACTTTTCAGGAAGTAGATGAAGAATAATTAAAGCTCTCATGTAGAAGTCCAACTTATTTTGGATCCTTGTGGAGAGTTTAATCTTAGAGTTTGTAAAGCTGTTGAGTTTTTAGAGTCACATGGATTGTTTTGACATTTAATAACCGAGTCCTGAAATAAAATTACCGTTGTGGATTTCTGTCATTTAGTCTGGACTAAACAAATAACAGCAGCATAAATCTCAAACGTCATTATGAGGAGTCTGGATTGAGGTTTCTCACTTGATAATGATCAAAACATGAAATTTAGGTTGATTTAAAGGAATATTCCACCTTAAATCTTTGAATGTTGACCTAGAAGGTTGGTTTCAGGAAGTATTCCACCTACAAGTTCCTCAAACATCCACCTTAAAGGAACATTCCACCAAAAATTCTTGGACATGCACCTAAAATGTTGGTTTAACCGAGTATTCCATCCAAAATCCTCAGAGACCTGAGGGGCTGGTTAAAAGGAATATTCCACCTAAAACCCCAAATATAGACCCGAAAGGGTGGTTTAGAAAAAATCCTTCAATGTAGACTAAAAAAGTTAGTATGGAGGAATATTCCACCTGAAATGTAGACCTGAGAAGTTGGTTCGGAAGAATATACCATCCTAAACATCCTTAAATGTAGACTAAAAGACAGTTTGTAAGAAAATTCCACCTAAAATCCTCCAATGTAGACCTAAAAGGTGAGTTTAATGGTATATTCCACCTAAAATTCACTACTGTAGACCTTGGAGGTTGGTCTGATGGTATATTCCACCCAACATCCTTGAACATAAACTTAAAAAGTTTGTTCAAAGGAATATTCCACCTAAAATCCTTCAATGTAGTCCAAAAAATCTTGGTGTAAAGGAGTATTCCACCTTAAATGTAGACCTAAAGGATGGTTTGGAGTAATATTCTACTCGAAAATCTTCCAATGTAGACCAAAAAGTTTGATCTGATGGTATATTCTACTCAACATCCTGGAACATTTACCTAAAAGATTGGTTTCATGGTATATTCCCAGAAGAACCCTTGAACATTGGGCTTAATGGTATATTCCACCCAAAATACTTGTACATATACTAAGAAGTCAGTGGAAAGGAAATGTAGACCTAAAAGGATTGTTTAAAGGAATATTTAAATGATTATTTTCATTATTTAATAATCTGTTATCAGTCAGAACCCTGGCAAACTTATTTTCATCAGTTTTTTAGTGGAAGTCACAAATAAAGGAGCTCTTGGTTTTTCCTGGCATTAGTGAGTCAAAAGCTGCTGTTTCAACACAGAACGTTCACATGCATCCACAAACCTCTCAGCATTCAAACACCCACAGACAGGAGGCCGGCTGGACCGAGGCTCGGCGGCGTCCTCAGATCCACGAGTCGGGGAGTCGGTGAACTTTTTGGTCCGGTTTGAAGGCCTCCATGTGGTCCAGTAGAAGTCCACGTAGTCGGTGTTGGCTTTGAACCGCAGCGACTGGCCGCCATCAGGTGAACCGCCTCGTCCTCGTAGGGCTCCTCCTGTAGCCTTGAGGGGACCACAGGAACATTCAGTAGCTGTTGGAGTTCTTCCTGTCAGGATCGTGGTAGAACGGCTCTGAAGAATCTTGTACTTGTCTTATCTGGAACAATCTAACAGCCTAAACTGTTAACAGCAGTGTAAAGAAGCAAACACACAGGCATAGATTAGGACTCAAACTGGATTTATTTTAGGAAACAAATCAGCTTAGAGGCATTTGTTCACATGTGGCTGAATAGGAGGCCGTCCAATCAGATTTGAGGTCTTCACTCTGTAGGTTGTTTGTTTGGTGAGACTCTTGGACCTCCATCAGCTGACGTGGATGTTTGATGGTCTTCCTCTCTAGTGCCAGATGATTCATCCATGAATTCAGCAGCTACAGACTGAAATGAAGCTCATGCTGCTGTTATTGAATTCCTGTTCCAGATCAAATGTTCAGAGCTCACCTTGAATGCAGCCGTCTGCTGTCTGATAGTTTTTCTCATTGTAGTCTTCAATAAAGTCTTTTTCCTCATGTCAGGATGTGGTGAGACTCTTTCTCAGTCTCTGCAGACGTCCCTCATTGTGCATCTCCAGAGAAGAAACAGAAAAACTGCTCACTGCTTCAGCATCACAAACGCTCTCCAGCATTGAGAGTGTTTTAGGAATTCATTCATTGTGTTGTGAACTTTGAAGGAGCAGAAACTTTACAGCTGCCAAAGATATGAGCTCCAATTCTGGATGTTTTAGGAAATGAAGTTCATCAAATGAACACTTGATTATTGCTGATAACTCTCATTAAATTACTGAAGAAATCTAACATAAAAACCTGTAAACTCTCAGGCAGCTTTTGTTAAAGTTTGTCTATAATTCTATCATCATGTTCTGGAACCAGGACTCTGCAGAAGTTCCTTCAATCAGATACTTGTGTGTTTCTATTTAAGGTCTCAGGTTTGAACATACAGCAGAGGATTAGAAAGGAGTGATTTTAATATTTAAATCAGTCCAGTAAATGTTTGGAGTAAAAACGATTAAAATTTTGATTTAGATAGATTTGTGTCAAATAATATTGTAGAGTCTCACTTCAATATATCCAAATGAGTTCAGTGTATTTACATTTTATAGAATATTTGATTTCTTAATCTCAATACTGTAGGGTCTGACCCTAAATATTATAATAATGATGTCAATTTAAATAATATTTTAGTGCAGTCATAAACTTTAATCAGCTAAACTTACATAAAAAATATCACTGTACAATCTTAACCTGAACATTCATATTATTGAGATAAATTTACATAAATCATGATATTCTGGAGTCTTAACTGGAATATTTCTAACATTAATCTTTTTGTATTGTGCTGATAAACAACAATAACTCGACTTTCAGTTAATATTTGTTGTCTGTGATTGTGAGACTAAATTCCTCCACATTCTGGAACTGGACTGCATTTCCCAAAATGGAAACATGGACAGAATTTAACACTCATGTATCCATGGCAACGCTAAAGTTTCTGCTTCTTACCAAAGTTCACAACACAAGTAAAGATTTTAATGTAAAACTTCAGGGATAACTGCTGACTATAAGTATTCTGATCAATACTTCATGATCAATATCAGGACAGATGTTACAACTCCAGCTGTTGCATTAGACTGCAGTTATTCACAGAGAAATTAAAACATCACATTCCTCATAAAAACTAGATGGGACTTTTATTAAATAAAGTGTTGGTGAATAAACAGTGTAAAAAGTACAAAGCAGCTCCATTAAATCAGGAGATGTGAGACTTCCACAGCATGGATCACCATCTGCTGTGTTGATTCATAGCTGAATGTCAGAATGAACTGAGATAGAAAAGCTGCTTTGAGCTGCAACATTACGGTCTGACAATCCAACACCATCACAGTTTTCATCTGGTTGTTTTGCTTCAACATGCTGTGAAGTTCAGTTTTTACCTGAATCAATACAGAGATTCTATTTCCAACCAAGACTGGAATAAAAATTAGAATGTTATGAGGTTATTAATGTAACTAAATCCTTTCAGATGGAAGGATTTACTTCTAAGTTCTAATTCAAGTTTCAGTTGGAGCACATTGCATTCACAAAGAAAAACAGCGATACCTTCATAGCAACATTTAATAAACCTAAAGCTTCCCTGTTGGCACATTGGTGGAGTTTGTTACTGAGCATCTGAACCTTAAATCCAGTGAGACGACCATCTTCAGTCAAGGCCAGTCAGAGAACTTCAAGACCTTCCATCAGCTGGACCAGATGTGGCATCATCTCCCTCTGAACATCTGGATGACAGGAGAAAAGACAGAAATCAAACACAGATCACAGAAATACAATTTATTCACTTTCATCATTTTATAAAAGTAGCATGAATTTTATTAAAACTTGACAATATCAGTAATGAAAGTAAATGTTTTTATCTTGGGTTGAAGCTAAATTTAAAGTCAATTTTAATTACAGTTTATCCTGAGAGGAGTGAGAATGGAGCTTTTCTTTCCTTTTTACAATATTCCCTCAAAATATTCTGTTTATTATTGGCTTTAGAAGCATTTTTCTTTACTTATTTATTTTTAGATACCTCAGATTGATACACTTTGCTGGTTTGCAGATAATTTCATGTACAATGACAATAAAGATCTATTATAACATATTGCTAAAACAAGAACTGCAAACCTTCTCAACCATCTCTCAGGCTGCAAAATTCCAACTGCGACCAAGAATTAGCTGATGTAGTTATTATAATCTTTACTGAACCAGCCCTGGAATTAATAAAAATCTGTATATGGATATGATTTTCTCTGATGGGACCACTATGGAAGCCGTAGTAATTATTAACTATCCTTTGAAGGGAAAGATTAGGTCTTCTTCAGGTGGATAAAAAAAATGCTCTCCCTTAAAAAACAAAAAAAAATGCATACAATAAAGTAAATCTCTTCTGCACTGCACACATATTACACTTTTGTATAATTCTGGATGTCAGAGTAACGGCAGACAGATCCACTGATCAGCCACAACATTCTGACCACTGACAGCTGAAGGGAACAACATCCATCATCTTGTTCTAATGCAGTGTTTCTCAAATAGTGGGGCGCGCCCCCCTAGGGGGGCGCAGAGGCATGTCAAGGGGGACGCGGGCGACTGGGAGGAAAAGGTCCTTCAACACGGAACTAATTAGCTGAACTATTGTTTTAACGTCGGCCTGTTTTTCGCGACGTACAACAATACTGAAATTGTGCTGGCCCATAGACTGTATATGCCATGGATATAAAAAAAAAAAAAAATTAATAACAATGATCTTCTGTATATATCTATGGTATATGCACTGGCCGTTCAGACTCCGAAGTACAGACTGCTGAGAACGGGAGAACGCATCGTTAATGTGCAGTCGGAACACCAGCGTACTTGATCACGTCACATACTCGGCTCATCTCCTCTTATTATTTTTACCAGCAATGTCAAACATACGGCCTGTGGGCCAAAACCTGGCCCACCAGACGGTCCATTTCTTTACAAATGATAAAAATTACAACATTAACTGTAAATTGTAAATCTGTAAAACTGTAAATTTAAAATAATTTCTAGAACTTGACAAGTTGTTCTGATCATGAAGTGAAATACTAGATTGTTCAGTTCCAGATAGCTGTGACTGAATGTTTTCTATTTTTGTAGATAAACTGTGATCTGGCAGTTACAATGCATGTGTAAATGATGAACTGAGGCATAATAGGCTACTGTTGAAATTGAACTTGTTTTCCTTAAGAAATTTCAGGTTCATAATATTTTGTAAAAAGATACTTCATTAAATGTGAACATTTTCAGAATGTACTTTTTTTGAACTAAAACAAAGGGGAAAGTTGGAGTTTTGGTTATTTATAGGTTATTATGCTGTGATTTTACTGGTGAGGCCCACTGGAGATCAGATTGGGTTTATGTGGTCCCTGGACTAAAATGAGTTTGACACCCCTGATCTTTACTGTGAAAAACAACAAAATGGAATCAGATAAAATAGCACAGCCCTGCATATTCATGTTTTCACAGATTTTTTTTTTTTTATATATATATATATATATATATATATATAAATAAATAAATAAGCACAAAGTTATTGGGGGGGCACGAAAGTTTTTTTGTCCTCCGAAGGGGGGCCTGACAGAAAAAGTTTGAGAACCACTGTTCTAATGTAATGTTCTGCTGGGAAACCTTGACGTTCATGTGGATGTTTGACATGTACCACCACCTAAACACTGCAGGACAAACAACCCCCTAGTCTCCATGGCAACAGCAGTCCTTGATGCCAGCTGCCACCCTCAGCAGGACAAACTGGAACTGCTCAGGAGTGGTCCAAGGAACATGACAGAGCTAAGCTGTTCACCTGGGTTCCACACTCCCCACATCCAGATCTGATTGAGCACCTGTGGGATGGTCCAGGATCAGCCTGGTCTAGGTAGGACCCACCCTGCAACCCACAGGACCCACAGAATCCACAGGACATCCCCAGAGGTTCTGATGAACCACTGGGTCAGAGGAGTTTTAGCAGCATAAAGGGACCAACACAGTATTAGTCAGGTGGTCAGAATGTTATACTGTTGTATTGTCATGCTGATTATATGATCAGTAAATGTTACCATCAATTATAACGCCCACACTGATCAGGAAAAAAAAAAACTAGCAGTTCATTCAGAAACTGTGGGGTTAAACCTAAAAACACAGACCTCAACAGCAGTTTGTTTCAAAGCAGAACACCAGCCAGTTTTCACTAAAGCAGCTGTCAGAGCAACAATTAAATGACAGTTTTGTTCTCATTAAGTTCAGAGTCAGCCAAAATAATGTACACACATCAGGAAAAGAAAAACTTTTATAAATATTTCATTTGTATAAGTACTTCTACACATATAGATACCTCTTTCTAAGTTTGATCAAATCACGATAACTCTGTCCTGTTGTACGATGTTTTCCCAACAGATGGCGCTACCCTCATGAATGGAGCATCAACAAGTGACGTCTACAACACAACAGAAATGTCTGGAAGCCAGTGGCCTCCACTTTGAGCACCTCTTGTAATTGTAGAGGCCAAAGATAACTTTTATTAATCCCGTGATGTCTGAATAAATTTGGTATTGAAATATTTATGCAAGTTTTTCTTTTCCTGATGTGTGTAAACATTATTTTGGCTGACTCTGTATCATGGGTTTCTGACAGGTCACCAGGCAACATCTTTTTATAATAATGACAAACATACCTGCATTCTACAGGAGTGATTTTCCTCATGTGCAGGTAAAGATGTGTGAGGAGCTTAGAGATGACAGGAGCAGGAGTCATCCTCACTAATTCAGCTTCCACCTAGAAACAGAAAGACCACAAACAAACACACTGATATACTCTCAAACGTTCAACCTCACAGCCTCAAAATATCTGTTTAGGAAATGTTGTGTTTCTAAATTCTGCTGAAAGCATTGACAGACATTCTCTTACAAGGTTGTGTAAAAAGCAGCCTGTCCTCTGAGCTACTGAGAAATCTTCCTGAACAAAGTTTCTATGTGTAAATCAGCTCAACAAAAACTAAAGCCTCAGTCAGAGATAACAGGTATCGCAAATTATAAAGAACTTTCTTTGTTAACTCAGACTTTCTGCTTCAACCTCACATAAAAAGGGCAGTTTAACTCATCAGGTGACTGAAAATGAATGGCTTGTGCAGTTCTACATCCAAAAGTAGGATGTTTCAACTCATGTTTTACTACAAATACATGCAGTAATAAATAAATACAATGGCTGGTTGTTAGTTTATTAACTATTAATGTCACTTTATATACTGGATTGAACTTGAGCGGTGGAAGAGAGAAGGAATTTAATGAAATTATGGAGATTCAGAGAGGTAATGTTGCGCAATGTTAAGCGCGGTTTAATCCAAACCAGCTGAATGTTAAACTTCAGTGCAGTTGAACGGGTTTCAGTTAACCTTAAAGTAAAATAACTTTTTTAAAAGCTAAAAAAATACACAGCAGAGAAATACAGGTTGAGAAGGTCATTCTAATAATGACGGACAGCTGCTGCAGCAACTAACAGGTGTTCAGCGGTACGTTAGCCACCTGTGTTAATTAGCCCACTAGCTAACTTAGCCGCTTAGCTAACTAACGCGTCTGGACCAACTGGTCAAACACGACAAAACACAACTCTTCACAAGTCGCTGACTTAACGTGCAACAAAATAACGCTACAGGTTAGAAGTACTTATCTTCTTACCGTGTTTTACTCCAAAAACAAGGTCAACAGCAGCCACAGATGCTACCAGATGTGCCGACCATAGATATACATAGACGAGATACGCTAGCGCGCTGTCTTCTATATTATCTATGGTCTGACCAATCGCTGCTCTCTGGCTCTCAGTCAGTCTGACCAATCACTGCTCTTTGGCTCCGCCCTCTGAGAATGTTGTTGTCGTTTGGCTCCACACTTGCTGATGACCACTTCCGGTCTCAGAAAATGAAAAAACGGACCTTTTTTCGTTTCTGTCTCTTACTGATTTTACTTTCTTGTTATTCTAAATATAAAACGAAAATCAAAGCATTTATAAAAAAAAAAAAAAAATCGTATATCCCTTTTTGATCATGAAAAGGAAAAACGCCTTGTATTTCAATTTTAATTTTTGTATTTTAAAACGAAAACCAAATAACCACTCGTTTTTTGTTTTTCAATACCCGTTTCAGAACGGAGAATCCAAGTACCAGATCCGTACACGGACCCTTCAGGCTCTACGCACAAAAACTTCTTTGATTTGTACCTTAAGGCGGACGTTGCTCATATTAACAAAGACTAAGTGGATCGCTTTGGGCCACGAAAACAACATGGTGTCAAATTCAGCTGCACTTTAACTGCTGCATGGCAGAATCTTTAAAACGCGGCATTCTCTGTTATGAAACCCCAACATGTGCATGTGATTACTGAATCTAAAGCACTTTCGGTATAACTGCACATTAATTTACTTACAAATTTTAGTCCACTACATTAATTTGACATATATAGCACTAGTGATATATTAGCATAACACTAGTTCGTCAGCAAATGAGGAAGATCCTCGACCCTCGACCATATTATGAAATAGGACACATTATTACAGATTAAACTACACAGCTCTTATTGATATTTCTGAATGCAGGCATTGTAATGGATATTTTTTTCGTAAAATTGGAAATGGACATAAAATATTCTTAGAATTTGGATGTTAAGAAGTCCACATCTATATTCTGTGTATAAATAAAGATCAGTTAGTACTGTTGGCTGCTCTTCCTAGAAGTGGGCACCCAGCTAAGATGACTTTGACACCAAATGTTCAGTGAGTTGAGCACTAAAGGCTGAATAGAATCATTGGAGCTGGTTAACACATCTGCCTATGAATCTACCACCAAGAACATGATGTCCATGGCAGGACACCACGGAAGAAATGCTGCTCTGCGTTTGTATGCTTTCAGTTATAGCACTTTGTGTTCATCTATACTGTATATGTGACTAAAATGAAGATCAGATAACATTTTATCTCCAAATAATGCAGAAAACTGATTATTTCCAACAGGTATGAATACTTTTAATGCACTATATGAACTAAATTTCAAGGGTTTGCGCAGGAAAAGATAATCACATCGTTATAAGTTGCTTGAATCTATTTACTTACATCTATTTTCATTTTATTTATACTGACTTTAAAATGTCAGTCTCTACAAATTATTCTCTGGTTTACTTGCAGATGAAGCTATCCACTCTGTGCTTATAGATCACAGTATATTTCGTCCCACAGTATCCTGGAGTAAAACACAGGAAAGGAAATGTAAGTAAGAAAGAAAGAATGGCTTAACAGTCAAGTATCACATGCAACACATCGCATACCGTTTTATGGCCTTGCTCGCTTTCTCTCGGTTCAGCACCACGTTGATCTTGTTTTCCAGATCCTTCAAGGGAACCAAGAAATTAGAAAATGTGTACATAACTATCTATCACACTATCACACAGCAACACAAGCATTTGAAAACTATAAAATCTGTAATACAAAAAAAATAAGAAAAAGGTCAAACTCTCTTGCCTTGCTAACGGACCTTAGACGATCATTTGAGGCAATTAGTTTCAGTATCTCAGCCTGAAAGCAAACAGAAGAAATACTACATAAATGAAAATACTAAACTGTATTCACATGCATTTAAAGCATTCACCTTGCACATCTCCTGCTTTCATTTTATTTCTAAGGCAGAGAAAAGCTAAAATTGATGCTCAGTGTGATGTAAAAGTCAAAGCGTGCTCTTCATACACTTGCAGGGCTAAGTGGCAATTTCACTTTAAGATGCTGAACCTTCCACCACCTTCTGATCTTTGATGCATCCTTCAGTGACAGCGGTTGTAGCAGTGGGCACCAGCTTCTCCTTAATCTCCTCCTCCAACTGTTGGATCTCCTCCCACGTGTTCAACACTTCAAGCCTCCTGAATAGGATGCTGTCAGTGAAGACGATGTCAGGTCCGCTGTCCTGCTCCCCTGACAGAGATGTATCTGTCCAAGCGTAATAAAGTCAAGCATCACTGCAATGTGGAGTGAATAGATATGGATCTGTGCTTGATCTGTACACAGTCCTGCAGGCGTTCTAAAGCCACAGCTGATAGTACAGCACACTCTTTATGTCTCTTGGTATGATGAAGTGATTATTTGTTCAGTCTGTTCATGTAAGAGATGTTTGATATTTAAAAGTTAGCATGTGCGCTCACCCTGCAGGATGATATACAGCAAGGGTTCAGATGTGGTTTGCTAATGAAGAGATATATGCAGTCTCAAGACTTACTCTTCCCGTCACTGTGCTCGGGGCTTGTAGTACCTTGAAGGCTCCGCAATTCATTTTGGACTCTGAGGTTAAAAAAGATCAACCATGCCTAAACTTAGGAGAATGTTGAAGCCACAAACAGGAAAACATAAATAAGCGCTTTGTTTTAGGCGGATCCTTGCAGTACCGTTTATTCTCTTCTTGAGATCTTCTGGCCTCCCCCTCCAGCCTGCAGACCTCGTTTTCAGCATCATTCAGCTCCATTTTACCTAATTTGCCCTTCCCAAGATCTTTGAGTGAAGTATTCAGCCACTACAGCAACAAAGAAAAACATTATTTGTCACAAATGCAAAACATTCAGAAATGGTTGTTCTGTGACTATTGCAGAACTAACTGAGGGTTCATCCTTTTAAATATCTCGAATGGGCATTTCTCTAAATTCCGTAAACACATTCTGTTTCGAGTTTGGTCAGAAATACAGGTAGTTTTAATCTTTCCATTCAAAATATGTCCTATTGATGTTCTTGATACATATGTATTACTTTTGAGCCCTTAAACTGTGGCTGAACTTTAAGTGCAACTTTGTTATAGTACGAAAACACGTCTAAAAAAAATCTAGGAATATCAAAGTAACTTTTGGTCTTTCAGAAGATGCTATTTGCTGGCTTTCATTCAGACTCTGAATGTACCAAAAACTTGACACACAAAATGTACTCTTTAATAGGGAATAAGGCCTGAGAGTCTCATTCATGTTTCAGGTTTTCTTCTAGCTAATATTCTGTTCTGAAGACATTAGAGGCAGTTTACTTTACCATATTGTCTGGAGATGAATGCAAAGCCATCAAGTGGTTGGCATACAAATCATAATCAGTCTGAAAGAAAAAAAAACACACATTATTTCACTCTTTGCATTTATATAAAAAAGAAATAAAGACAGGAATTGTAGAGTAATCCTATACCTCAGTTTACTGCTCATTACAAAAACTTCTTATAATATACAAATATAACAAATATTACAGTCATGGTGGACCCTGGAGACATTGATGAGAAACCTGACTTCCAAGTGCAGATCTTTTCTATAAAATATCCAGATATGTTTCCAAAAAAATATTTTCCAGGTAATACTATATAATCATTTATCTGGGGCTGAATTATATTTGAATAGCAGGTTTGTGTCCTGATGCTAATTTCAGTTTTGCTCATGTGCAAAATGTACAAGTGCGAATTGTCCAATGCAAAATTAAAAACATGTAAAACAGCTTTACTGACAGTGTGAGCAAGGCAATCAAATGCAGGAGAACCTGCATGGTCCTAAGACATTTCTCATGAATGAGCAGTAATGGAACCATTGCCCTCTGATGACCTGCTCCCTGACGCACCATGACCAGGTTCCGGTGGTTGCTCTACTTGCGCTCGCTCCACCAGGGACTCACTGTCTCTTGGCACTAATACATCTGACGGCACATGCTAAAAATGTGCTAGTGGGTACAGAGGAAATGGAAAAACCTTAATTTCCCTCAGGATGCGTCCAAATACTGGCGAGCCTTCACATACATCATCAAAGACGTCACTGAACACCGCAAGGCGCTCTCTGCTGGGCCTGCTCTGCGCTGACAACTTACTCAGCTCCTGTGCATGGCGAGAACACACACACAGAACATTAGCAAGTTGAAATGTGTGCTAGAGTCTGTGCATGTCGTTATTCGTGCACAGTCTTCAGGAGTGTTGAGACGGCATTTGAATAATATACATTAGGAAGTCTGTAAAACTACAATTGCAAGGCTAGTTTGTTTCTGCACAGTTGGTTTGACCATTCTCACCTTTTGCAGTTTCCTCTCATGCATTTCAGCAACATCTGTTCCAGCCCAGAGGTCCTGCTTGGGTAAGACTTGCTTTCTAAACTGTTGCTTCATCTCTAGCTGGTCTTTTTTATTCAGGCCTTCCTTGTCCAAATGGCTCGAGCAAAACAGATGATTCTGCTCAGGATCAGATTCAGAGCTGGACTTTTTCTGAGAACGGGCTCTCAGTTGGATCGGGGAAGGCTCTAAGGAAGGATAAAGTATCTCAGGTGGCTTTATATCTTCTCTTCTGTCTGCATGTGATGAACATTCAGCAGCCTGATACTGTCTAGATCTCAACAACCCAGATTCTACTGCTGTGACCTCTGACAAAGGCTGTTTCTTTTCTCTCTTCTTTACACCAGGTAGAATCTTTATCTGTTTCTGCTGGAGGGTCAGGGGTGTTTCCTCTAGGCTCCTCCAGAAAAACTGCTTCGTTTCCCTGTGAGGCTGATCGAGGCTGCGAGGCCCCAGATGGCCTGAGGAATAGCACAGGATATCAGCCTTCTGTCCAGCTTCAGCAGCCAGCAGCAGACGGTGGATGTCGCTCCCATAGTTTTGAGAATTTGGCTTACAGCTGTTGGACATGGCTGTGAAAACACACAAATCATGTCTAATGATAATCAAGTAAAACACATTTTCCTACATTACAGCAAGCTGACATTTCCACACTGCAACATTAATCCAAAGAGCTGCACAACATAACAACATTAAACATTAAAAACAATGAACTCAGCTTGTATGAACAAAAATGTTCCGCCAAAAAAAAAACAAAAAAAACGGAAACTATTTTAACAGCAATCTCAGGCATTTAGCAAAAAGCCAGTTGGGAGTGTTTATGCTTTAACATTCATTTCATATATTTCAAATAATCATGTTGAAGCTTGAGAACAAAGCAGACACACAGAAAGCCTAAATAATAACCTCACCTGTTAGCTAATTGTAGTTTTTCTTTTACGGAATCACGACAAAACCAAACTTTTTCATGGCCGCTGCTCGGAGCGTCACTCGGTTGCCATGGAGACTGAAGCGGGGAAGGGTTGCGTTGCGTTGCATTCAGGGTCATTGTAATACTCGGATGCGGGACTTTCAAGTTCAGGATCTGAAACACAGTCAAATAGGTAAAGTTCAGTTACAGTTTAGACAGTGCTTTACAACGAAAACATTAACATTTGTTATACTGAATACAGTAGGTAAGTTCATGTTTATAGAAACTGAAGGATTAAAATGACAAGCGATATAACAGCTGTGGAAAAAAACGATGTTCATGCTAAATCTAACTTTTTAAAAAAATGTGTTTATTGTGTTTAGAACGTAACCAATATCTATTAAATTGTGAATTGTTTAAAAATGTAAAATACACCTAAACAACAGGACAGGACAAGACAGAACAAAACAAAACAAATGAGCAAACAAACAAACAAACATAAAAAAAAAGCCCTAGATTTGTACGCCAATTACATCTTTGCAACACAGTCCTTTATATATATATATATATATAAAGGATATATATATATATATATATATATATATATATATATATATGTGTGTGTGTGTGTGTGTGTGTGTGTGTGTGTATAGCTGTCTCTGTTTGTCTCAAATAATAAAGATCAATACAAAGATACAAAAGAAAATGAGATGGTAAACAAAAAACACTGTTGATATGTGAGCCACGGTTTGATCCCTGAAATATTCCAGATAAGTATTTTTTGTTAATGTAATAATCTGGTTGACTCTGATTAGTGACTGGAGAGCAGAGCTGGTCTGAGGTTAATCGGTGTTTTATTATTTTATTTTATTCTCTGATCAGTAAGTGTCAGGACCAGCTGACTGAATGAACTTTTTTGGCGGTTCAGCTCCAGGGTTTGTGGAGCTTGAAATGTGAGTGTGTCTTGGGGTCTTGATTTACAGTGTAGCCACAATGTAAGTGTTTGCACTGCATGCGTAGTTTTTCTTTTTAATATGGATCTTAAGAATTGTGCCTGTAATCCTCTTTTCTCTCTCTCTCTTCTGTTGTGATGCAGTTCAACCTGACATTCAGTCTGTGTGTTGTGTGTTAAAATGCTCCTCCAAAAGCCACCAACAGACGGTCAGTACCAAAACATGTGCAGGAGGAAAACAACCTTTAATTTAAGTTAATTTTGGAATCCAATCTGAAATCAAACAGTGAGCCTAATACCCTCGCTGATGATAATTTTTCAGTTTTCATGTTTCCCTGTAATGAAACATGAAACAAAGGAACAAACAACAGAAAAGAGACACATTTGAGTTACCCGTGGGACAGAGAATGTACTGTGATAGCAAGTAGGGAGGCAGCTGACCATGTGTAACGTGAACATCAGTGTTTGATTTACAGCAAAGCAGCTTGAAAATTCAATAAGTAAAAGCAAGGGCTACTTTTAACCCAAAATCCCAGCTCACTGGAGCTTATCCTTTATATTTTGTTGCCTTATCCAACCGCCCTCTGACAAGCTTTTGTGTTTTGAATTTAGTCACGAAGAGGAGAAATGCTACGCAACCTGGTTAAAACTGCAAATAATGTGCAGACTGTAATTTCTCTAACATGTAAGCAAAGAAAGCACTTCAGCAAATGTCCCGTTTTTCATGTATTTTTTGCTGGCTGTCACAAATCCTACACCGACTACGACCAAACTTCTGGATACCGGATCCTCTGGAATCTGGATACTGCAAAACATTTGTGAATACTTCAGTCAAACTATCATTTTAATATGGTTATTTGCAATAATTGGGTCAATGTGTGCAAGTAAACACGGAATCTTGAGGGTAGCCTAAAGTGCAAAAGGGAGGAAGGAGGAGAAGGAGAGCAAAACTGGGCCTCGGGGCTTCAGTGACCAGAATAGGAAAGCACCCAGATGGCAAAGCTGAACATGAGCAGAGAGAGTAACATGTTATGCTTCAATGAAACCAGTAGTATCATACAGTGGAGTTTGAATTCATTTGCATTCTTGTGTTCATTTGATGTTCAATGTTAAATAAAAGACTGCAAAGAAAGATGCGTGACGATCCTCAGGAGTCCAATTTCAACTGAGGATGTGTTGCTGATGATAACAATTATACAATGCCACAGTCAGTTGACAGATTTTAACATTACACAGAAAAGAATAAATGTTCTAGATTCTGTAGCGTTTTTGTGGTTTTTGAAATTTTAAATGATCACCCCTGTGACTTGAATGCAAGAGGATCAACTGATGTTAGCATTTATTAATGAGATGTTATCTGGGAATGTTTGGGGACTCTGGTAAGTCATCTTTCACCCTTTTTACTCCATCTGGATAAGTTTAAAATTGCCCTCTAACCTCAGTGTCAGAACAGTTTTAATTGTCAGAGCAATAACAGCTGAGGTAGTTTTTTTAAATTATTATTTTACAGGATTATTTAGACCCTGTGCTGCAAACCCTTTCACTACAATACATAATATATATTCAACGACGATAACATATGCTTATACACTTCACGAAGACACCTTCCAGATCCATACCAACCACGAAAATAAAAATGTGAAACTCAGACAGTATCCGCAGTTATGCAGAAGCTGTGTTCATGTTCTTTCATTTGTCTAGGTGTCTAAAAAGACATGAAGAATGTCACTACATGTCATGCAGAGTTCAGTAGAGTGGAAGTATAAATGGTTACTGTACAATAAACAGAGTTTTATAGTGACAGGTGACAAATTAAAGGAAAAACCTGAACCCTTGACCCCTACTGTAAGAGAATATAGTGGCTCTGTTATGCTGTGGGGGGCATTTTGATCGCACGGTTTGGTCCACTTGTCCTCTGCAGAGGTGCATTGAAGACGTTCTGACATTATGTGGGGGTCCAATTCCCTACTGAGACACTTAATGTTGTTTTTTTTGCTTAAATTTGTCACCTGCCTGGACATATTAAAATAGGTGTTACATGTACAGTGTGCGCAGTAAATGCATTAGACTGCAGATATCGCAGTTTGTCCAAGAAGTCAAGGGAAAATGTTCTCACCACTGCTAGCAATTTTACCAGCTGCAAAAGTCTGTGATCAGTTTTACTCAGAATTATAAGAAAATGTGTCAGACAACTGTGGAATAGTCTAAAACGGGATCCATTTAAGTGGAATAACATGCTGACCATTTAGGAATGATGCATTGTCACCCAACACTCTGCAGCTACGTCATTAAAATAGCATCCATTAACAGTAAAATAAAGAATGATGTGGCACAGAGACGTATTTTTCAGGTATTTAATAAAAGTCATTTGGGCTACTGCTCTTACATTTACAGTTGAGACATTCCTCAGTTATTCTGGGTAACAGTAACATGTCAAGACTGTTTAATTTATCTTAATGTTTACTTTGTACAAAACAAAAAGGCCAACATTATTTTTCTTTGTATAAAAAATATAAGTTAATTTAAATTTAACTCTAATTAAGAAAACAACAATAGTAATAATAGCAATAATAATAATAATGATGATAAAGATCATAAGCTAAACATAGTGCAGACAATGGGATATAATTGGTGCTGAAAAGTAGAGGGACAGTGCAGTGACTTTACCATGTTGTCAGGTGGGGTTGGAGTGGGGAAAGAGACAGTCAAAAGCTTTCACTCACACACACACACACACACACACACACACACACACACGCACACTCTCTCTCTCTCACACACACACACACACACACACACACACATAGTGTACACACCCAGTCAGAAAGTGCACGACTGCCATTCAGTTTAGCACCATCAGAGCACACATCTCAGTCTGTACAAACTAATTCCTAGATTGTACACAGTATACACCTATTACCGTATATGCAAAATTATATAGAAACTTCACTTTAGGTGCATGCTAATTGTTGCTCTTGGTTGAAGCTTACTGGAAGCAATTCTGAAAAGTAAGACAGAGCACATCGTGGAAACTGATGGCACACTAACCCACAGGCCACCACAGAGAATCTGCAACCAACAAAAACATTCATCAAAATGTACATTCACAACACTGGGGGGGCCACAGTACCAGTCGCGCTACAAATTATCTGAGCGGTAATGACAGTCTTGGAGGGACATTGTCCACTGGAATGACAGTTTCAGACAAAATAATTTGCCTTTTGGAAGACCTTGGAAACTCATCTGAAAGAGTCCAAATGTACCCCCTAGCATGACGTTGGAGAATGAGTGTAAAGGACGATGTTTCATTCCTTTGATGGGTCATGGATGTGAGGGGAAACTTCAGTCACACACCGGCAAAAAGTCAAACATTCTTGAGTTGCAATCCCAGAGATGGACATATTTTTTACTTTAGCTTAACACGTTGGACATTTTTTGAAAAATAAGAAGCAGAGCGCTGTTTGTTGTTGACTTCAGTGTCGTAAATGTTTCACACTTCGGCTTTAATCCTGTAAGAACACCCGCCTTTTTAAAAAAAAAAAGATGCCACACCATATAGGCTATCATCTATCGCGATACTTAATTTAATTTGTTGCGTAAAATAACTCATAATGTGATAGTGGTGTGAAAAAATAAGAGTGGAAATTAAGCACTACGCAGTCTTGGCTTATGAAGAATGAATGATGTGTCTTGTTCTGGTTTTTCCTGACCTCTGCATTAGGATCACTACCTAGAATCAGATCCGTTCATCAGAAGGATGTGGATACAGTATGCAGCAGATTCCTACATGCTGGGGGGGGGGGGCTCCACTTCAGGCAGAAACAGTGTGACTCTCTTGTGACTGTATTCACAAGTGTCGACTTTATCTCACAGTTCATCCACGTTTGTAGAATATGCTGCGGGGGGATTTCTGCAATCTCCACGCAGAATAGGCTGTATGTCTGTATTCAAGTACTGCAAAGGATTTTTGCTCAAAAAGTAATTAAAAAACATTCTAAAGTCCACCTTTTCAATGAGGTGGCATCACACCATACATCTGCTCTACACATTCCTTCTGTCTCTGGGAATACCTTGCTGAAGTAGTGCACGTACAATAAACCTACCACAGAAGGCAAACAGTACCATTTCAAAAAAAAAGAAAAAAGTCTGAACTGAAAAGAAGGTTTCACATATCTTAGCTTGTGAAAGGTTCAGAGTAAGGCCTCTGCAAATACAAGACCATAATGGAATCAGCTCAAATAAAGAAAATCGTAAAACAACATTTAAAAAAAAAAAAAAAAAAAAAAAAAAGCCAAAATAAAACAACCAAAACGGCACAAGTTCATTCTAACAAATGAATTCCCAAGCTGAGTGGACGCAGGGTGATGGGTTGAAGTCCATCCCCACGGCTGCCTGTCAGTCTCTGGGATCGGTGAAACCGTCAGTGTTGACACCTCCGTCACCCAATGAGGTAACTGTGTGTTTACAAAGTCAAGTCGCCTTTTAGCTAATCTGTCTCCTGCTGGCACAGGCTGTGGGTTCCTTCCCCCGTCAAAAGTTCCAGGTCCATGGCAGGATTCAGGTTGTATTCCTTTGGTGGTCCAGCAACTCCTTTGGTAGTCAGTTGTCCACCTTGACAGGGCCTGAATCACAAGGCCGGCTGGGCACAACGTCCTCTAACTCTCCCCGCGCTATTTTCTCCCACTGGCCCAGGTTCTCCCTGCAAACACAAAGCACCAGGATCAAGTTCAAACTCAAAATTCTTAATTTGTGACAGCAAAAACATGCCTTACAAATCAGAAATAAGCGCATAAAACCACGTTGGCAGGAATTAAAAACATTGTAATTTCACTAATGGGACATTCATTTCCACAAAAACATAATGTGAATAAAATTATCAGGTAATTTTACATTATTTATGTTGTTGTAATTTGATTAAGCCATAATCAGATGCATGCTTGTTGCTTTTCCAACAGCTGCTTATTTAAATGCAACAGCTACAGTGAGCACACAACTTTATAACACTGTGCTGCCACAAGGGTGTGCATGTAATATCAACAATGGCACGGATATGAAATTGTAAATGACAGTCAGAAATAAAATGTAAAAAAATGCAGGAATTAAGCCACAAATACAAGAAGAACCACATATTTATATAATCAAATTATGCTTTCTGAGAAGGTCCATATTAACAACAACTGACAGCAACAATCAACATTCCAAACTGGTGTTCAACCATTTTAAATTGTATGAAACAGCAAAATATATTTAATTTTACTCAGTTAATAAAAATGCAACTCTAAGACTGATGCTAAAATGAACAATGTCCAAACCGACGTCACCACAACTGTGCTGCTCCCTTGTAATTGATTAGTCATCTGCAGTGGCGCTCCCATCAGCTCCTGTTGTCACGAAGGTAACCTCTCCCCTCTGCGCAATAATCCAACCTGACATATGAGTGCATAAAGTGCTGCCCTTTGCTGTCATTCTATTCAATTAGCCAGACCTGATCCAGTTTACACATCTTTGGCAGATCCCACAACAGGCAGCGGGGCTCCACAGGGTCTAGGCCTGCTGCCCACCAAGAGCCCCGTGCTGACGTACAGCCGGGGCTTCAATATTACACTGCTCACTTTGTTTGCATTCCCCGCAGATCAAGGACACATTTTAAAAAAGTAGCAGAAGGGTCAGGAGAATTTGCAACATGATCCCGCTCAAAAGCCAGACAGAACGACCGTAAATACCCTCTTATCTAATGAGAAAGCCGACATGCCAGACACACAATGTCACAGCACACACACACACCGATGCAACAAGTTAGGACTGTTTTCTGTTAGTATTTTCATATTATTTTATATCAGATTCGTTTTTATCTGAATATGTGTACAGAATATTAAAGCACATATTGGTCAATATGAATGCAGCAGCATGTTTATTATTATTATTTTTTTGTATTTTCAGTGGAATGCTTGGAATTCGTGCCTATACACACACACACACACTCCTTATCACCTCTAATCTTATTTGTCTGGTCAGTTGATGCTGGTCATACAAGGCCAGCTCACAGATCACTTGTTGCACAGCTCATGTCAGTATGTTTATTGATCCCAGCTGATGGGAAGTCAGCATAACAATATGTGCAATGGAACTTTTTGACTCTTGTTTTTGAGCTTTAAAAAAAATCTATAAATAAAACAATTATGTAGTTATTTTTTCATTCTTAAGATCTCTGAAACCGAGAAAAACTGAGGTTTTGAATAACTTACTTGCAGGCTTTCAAAAGAGGACTGGATGGAGGGAAAAGCTCTGATAGGGTCGTGTAACACGGAATTGCAACAGCATTGTAGAATCCCACCTTAAACAAAGAGAAACCGAAAACAATTATGCAGTGGTGTAGTTTTCTAAACATTAAAAGAACAATCAGTAACGCAACACAAATTTGCATTTTACTTTGCATTTGTGCGTGAGTGTGTGTCCGTGAGTGCTTTTAAGAGTGTGTGTGTGTGTGTGTGCAATGTTTTATATATTTGTATTTTAAAGTCCAGGTTTATCGTGACATTTTAATGCTGGGATGTTTTCACTGTGACCTGCTCAGGGACTGCAGATGGATATTAGCTTAAAGCTAACTCTGGTGAAATACATCAAATGACAACATTTATGTTTAATATTGTACATGGTCAATTTATGAATAAACTGATTAACAGTAATAATAAATTTCTCTGCGGTCTGTGGTGTGTCAGTAACAGCTGATCTGTGAGCAGTGACTATTAAAGGAAGTGTCTAAAGCCAGGAGAACCTGAGTCCTTGTGAGTGTATGATCTTAGGTGGTGTTATTTGTCAACCTGACAAAAATTGTCAAGAAGTTGAACCAAAAAATAAATAACTGCACTACACAATGGCAAGTTGTAACACTGCAATAATTCAGCCATACACGTTCGTACTGGAAACTGGTTCTTTAAATTTCCTTAAATGAAAACCCAACAGGAGTCCTTGGAAACTGTGTTGTTGAGATAGTCATCTCTACACTGCAGTTTTAAAGAGGAAATGCTCAGCCATGGTGGTGACTGCTTATTTCACTCAAGATGTGTCTTCCAGCACAAAAAAAAAAAAAACACCATATGGACATGTTAGTAAGGTTAAAAAAAAAAAAAAAAGGCTACAGGGAGTGGACACAAAGTCAGCACATGCAAAACTGAATGAAATGGAACCTTGATGTTGCATTTGTGAAGTTGTTGAAAATGTTCTGTGTATTTTGACAGAGGTGTTGATTAAATCGGATTACTTGCCTTTTCCATTTTCAAAAAAGTGTCTCAAACCTTATAGTGAAACTTAACACAGTCTAATATTAAAAGCTGTGGCTATGATTATTATTATTACTACTACTACTACTACTACTACTACTAATAATAATAATAATAATAATATCAGTAGAGTATGATTTAATATTTGTGTCTGTAATTTGGGTACCAAATACTCAGTGACTTTGCAGTGTTGTGAATTCTTTGAGTCACTGTTTAAGTCATATTTTGTATATTTATCGAGTTACTTTAAAGGTCCTGCCAACCTGTATGAGTGTTTTCGGTTTCATTGGCTAGTTACACCCCCAGCGCAATAGTGTTTGAAACTACACACACCCACAGCAGAGCGTCTGCTTGCACAGTAGCTTAATTCAAGCTGAGTAAAGCTGTACTAAAATGCATTCTATTTTTATTTTCCTATTTAGCAGCATTGGTTATTATGCAAGCCTTGATTTTAACTATTAAACAGGATTTTCCAGCACTCTTTCAGCCCTTGCAGTTTATTTCTTCTTCTGGGAAATTCTTCTGGGAACTTTTTAAAAGACTTCTAACTTCCCATGTAAATGTGCTGGACGTACTTGGCCTTGGGGAACCTCGTCCTTCTTGTCTCTGTCCATCATAGGGATCGGCTGCATCCCAATCTTCTTCATTTCATCTCCCTGCAGAGGTAGAAAAAAAAAACAAAACAAGATAACTCGCCTTTTATTTTTATACTCTCGGGAATCTCATGACTGTTTGAAAACACTATTTTTTGCCTTACAAATAATAAGACATGCAAAGTTGTGGCAACATATACAAGTGATAACAGTTATGCTGGAGGTATGATCAGGACACTAAACTGTTTACGCTCTAACAGTATCCAACTGTACCTCAGCCCAGAACTCAGCATAGATGTCGTTGGCTGTGAGTCGTGTGATTGGCCATTGCTTGGTAACAGAACACAGGTCACATGCTGTCATCATCAGACCAATCACACGGTCCCTGGAGGGGAGCAAAGCCTCGTTATATCCATGTAGAGAAACTCAAAGTGCTGTTCGTGCACGCCAGGTCTGCTTTTCTCTGTATGCCTTGCTATGAGAGCTGGTTTGAATCCAGACCTGATCTGAGCACCAGTGTGAGCCATGGTCTGACCTGTGCGAGTGGTTGTTGAAGTCCAGCACACCGGAGTTGAGCAGCTCCGACAGCTGCTGGTGGTTGTTGAAGTACAGGGCGAGGTCCGTGGCGATGATGGCCTTTCGGATGATCTCCAGCACCTGCTCGTACTCGCTGGAATTCAGGTTGGAGAAAATATTGTGCCCTTCCAGCTATGAGAAACAAAGAGATCAATAAAAAAGCAAAAGCTCCACTTATGAGGCGTTCAGCTCAGCTAGACTACAACAGGTTGTAATCGCAAGTTCATCTCAGGCCAGCAGATCCCAGACGTTACAGAAGAGAATAATCAGAGCTAAATCATACAATTCTTTCAACGGATTCATAACTGACAGTGTGTGCGTAAGCATTAGTTTTCTAAAATTGTTTTGTTCAAGTATTTCTACTGTAAAGTATCTGCTTGTCATACAGTGTTGAGTGTGTGTAAAGGAAATTTAGAGATATGCTTCTAAACACATTATGCCCCACAGACTAGAAAACAACTGCTGAAAAAATGTGAAAACACTTTCTAGGACTCTATGTTGTACTAAAATGCACAGTTAGATTGTTAAACTGCTCATTCTAGTGTTCATGATTTTCTGGGAGTATCAGAAATCACGGCTCAGTGACACTTTGCCAAAAACCTCCCTCTAACACTATAATATTATTTTTTTTAAAAAGAGTGCAGTGGCATCCATGTTTCTCCTGCTTGATCACAAACTACTACACTTACTACAGCCTAGACTTTGCTGGCTCGCTATACATTCTCCCCGTAAATGCATCTTCCCTGGATGAAAACATTTGCAGAACGGCTCAGTCTCCCTAATTTAAATTTCCTTTGAAGAGATAGATTGTTTTCTTGAAGAGCCACACTAATGGAGACCTGAGTAACACCGACCTCTACAGTGATCATTTTACACCAGGTAGATTTACAGACTTTCAGTGGAGACAAGTGACATTCACTGATAATTTGCTGTCACTGGTGTATGGGGCCGAACACCACCGACGTCCGGTGCCATCATTAGCAGTACAAGGCCACCAATTAGTGCAAGTTATCTTATGTGGATAGTTTATTATATTAGTTTATTATTGCAAAATAACAGAATCATTCCCTATGCACAGAGAGCCTTTGTGATTTCACATTTAATCAGCTTGATCTGGTTAAAACAAACTCACGTCTGTTTGCACATTCAGTACAATTCATCGGCTGGCGGGACGTCTTCAGCAGACATGCTTCCAACATTTCAGAGAATACTACTTACTTTTTCCATTATTTTGAAACCAAATTTTATATAGAATGATATTTTTTATTCATTCAAATTTAGCTGGTAGGTTGATAACAGTTTTCTGTGGTGTGACATCAGCTATGTACCATAAGTAGCCATATGTCTTTGTTGGTGGGCTCCAAACTGTTTTCTGCTTTGCTGATGGAGTTTGTTAACATGTGGCATTATTTGGCACATCCTGTGAAATTGAATTATTTATTTTCTTCCACTATCTCTACTCTTTAGTCGCTTGTGTTCTTTAGGAAAGTTATAGATATGCTGCTTGAAATATAAGAAGGTTACAACGTGTTATGTACAATATTTCATGCTAAATATTTTAATCAAGAGAGTAAATGTTGACTTTAGCTGTGCAGCAACTCTGCATAGTGGAGCTCTACCTGCAGGATGGAGACGGTCTGAGAGAAGTGGTGCTGCTCCATGGTGGAGGTGGAGTACAGAGCAGCCAGTGGATGGTCAAACTTCTGCAGGTAAGCATTGCTGTACCCTCGATGGTCCAGATCATGGCACAGACAGGCTATCAACAAACCCTTCTTCTGCAAAACAGAGTGGGTGAATAGAAGAAAATTGTGAAATCCCATAAGGACCTCCAATGATATTTTTTATCCTAGCAGACCCAACAAGGAGCAAACCTCTAGCTCTGTGAACATCTCAGAGGTTTTCTGTAGGATGGCGTACATACAGTGTGCCACCGTCACTGCATGCTTCCAGTTGTGGTAGGGCACACGGCGGTAGTTCTTCCGTACGGACATGGTGAACCGGCACAGCTTCTCCAGCTCAAAGCTGCACACAGAAAGAAAGAAAAAAATGAACACAATAGCAACAATTTCTGTAAAGATCTGACACTGACATTGTCATGGTGTTCCGGCTCTACCTGGTCTTTCCACAGGAGTTATGAACCATGTAGATAAAAACAGCAGGCCAGATCTCCTCGAAGGGATTGATGTCAAAGTGGAACCTGGAGGAGGAGGAAGACATGGGGGGACAGTTTCAGATTAGCATGTACAACACAAGCGGGAGAGAGGAGACGCAGATGTGAGGACTTCACAGGTCTGAGAGCGTTGAACTGACAGGTTGACATCCAGAAACTCCATCCCTTCTTCCACTGTGTATTCCTCTGTCTTGCAGAATGTCAAAAACCAGGTCTGGACTCTGTCATCATCCCTTTCGCAGACATGTGCTCACAGGTTTCTCGTAGCAGAGGTGGAGATAGTGAAGAAAACCTCTCTAGCTAACATGGCAGCAAATTCGTAAGCAGAAAAGGAGGTGAAGCATTCAAGAGGGTGCACTCACGTTTCTATCTCTTTATAAATGGGTGCAGGGAGGTTGAGCTGGGTAAGGGTCTTCCACTCTTCTGATGTGCAGATGCTGTGATAAGACAGTTTTTCCATCGTCACTCTGTAAATGCATTCAGAGTGCCGGATCCTGTGGTACATCTGTAGAGACAAACGGGGAAATCACAGACCAAGAATTAGTTTTTGAAATGTCAAACCAGAAGCTGAACACTCCGATGCTATAAATACCACAGAAATACTGTAAATTATATGTTTGTTAGGTTCCCTCAGCGTTACTGCCGGAATTTCCAAAAGGGTCAGACAAAGTTAAGCTATTATCTATGTGTCTCCAAAAAAAAGCGTCTCCACATCTGGTTTGTATCTCTGTCCCCGTCCCAGACGAGCGGCAGTAAGACAGGTCAGGTTCAGGCGCCAGGCCTCACACCTTCCACCGTAAATCACAATGAATCAGGAGCTGGCCAAAGTGAGTTTCCTTCGAGACACGAGGCATAAATTACAGCTAAACATAAATCCTGTCACTGGACGGATGCAGACTGCTTGTCTTGAAATATTAACATCCCGCATCAATTTTAAAACTAACTTTGTGACGCTGCTCCTGCGTAAGTTTGTCGCACGAACTGACGGTGAGTCAGGCCCCACAGTGAGGAGAGGCTTTTTACAGAGAGACCACACAATGCAGGCTTTGGAGAGTTCGCATGATTCATGAAATGTCTGTGTTCCATGTAAGGGGTAATTATCTGTGTTTATTCATATTTTAAGGGAACCCACAGATTAAATAGTAACTGCGTTATCTTTGTCTTAAAGAAATTTCATTTCTACTCTTGCAAACAGGGAAATCCACAGTCTATTAACAGCTACAAAAAGCCCTCCAGCTAGGAGTATGTGATGATGAGGCCATTACGTCGAAGTTGCAGTTATCTGAAAATAAGCCAGTCAGAATCAAGTACTTATGCTCATGAAGTAGGCCAATTATGTAATCTCCACATAATGTATCTACAGTGCAGAAGACAAAGAGCAGACTCACTCAGGCAGACCTAAAAGGAACAAATGATGTTTTTGCTGTTGGAGCATCTCAGTTAGACTTTTACATATTTTATTGTGATGTACTCACATTTGCACAGTGTAAGGCCAGGGCACAAAAGACAGCAAACATCTTAAAGTTGTTCTCATCAGTTTTAGTGAAGGCACTTCCGCTTAGCTTGTTCACCATCTGCACCACACCTATAACGGTCCCCCTGCTCACAATAGGCATGCACAGGATGTTCCGTGTGGTGTAGCCAGTTTTAAGGTCCACCTCTCTGTTAGGGAAAAAAAATAAATAAAACATCAGTTTAACATGGATCATTATGTTAATTTTGTGAGTCATCGTGACTCATAACGTACTATAGGAATTGTGTATACTGAAGGTCTCTGTAATCAGTAGTAGAATGCATAGTGGGTTTTTTATATCCAAAACACAACTGAATACGAAAAACACACTAAAACAATTTTTTTAGGACAGGTCATAGCATAACTTAAAGAATAAGTTAATCAAAGATAATGGAAAGCTAAGTAATATCAGAGGCAGCTTACCGGTTGAACCGTGGATCTGCATAGGCATCTGGGATATTTAAGACTTCCCCTGTCCGAGCCACTTGGCCAGCTATTCCCTTGTCTATAGAAAACCTGTAGAGAAAGAGGAGTGAGAGGAGTTAACTTGCTGGCAGATGAGTGAAAGTCCGCTTTATAAAATCATTATTAAATCAACAATGAAAATCCATGTGAGACATTTACAAAAGTGATTATGTAATATGGCACATAATCAATTTGAATTTCCCCCAATTCTTTTACTGAACATTCTTCTTCTTATTCATTATTGGAAGCATTTTATTGTTCTAATCAACGACACTGTAGAAAATCAAACAGAAGCAGAGACATTGTCAAAGTACAATGAGCACACTGTCATAGCAGCACATTGTAAAGGAAAGTAGAAATCTTACACACCTAATTTCTTTGGTTTTCCTAAAGACAGGTTTGCCTTCTTTCTCTTCCCCAATGTCAAACAGGTCAGAGTACAGTTCTTTGTTGTTGTGATCTACCTGGAAGAGTGCGCACCTGTCTGCATTCACCAGGTTTTTTGCATATATCTGCAAAACAACACCAGGGACAGAACCATATTAGCGATACTGCGGGTTTGGAAGAACAAAAAAGAAAAACATGGTAGATTACTTCTAACCTCCGCAACTGAATTAAATCCAATATATCACTGCGGTTTTAGTAGGTTTGGATAGAACAAGTAGATGGAGAGAGTTACAAACACACACAGTTTAACTACAGGTCATCTTAGTTCACTTTAGTGTTTGAACCAGATGACACCAGAGTCACAAGGCAACCAAAAACACACAAAGAAAGAAGTGGGTTTCTGTAAAAGAAATAGGAAAATCATGTTTTACTCTCACCCAATTCATATCTGTTTTAGATTTAGACATTCTTATGTTGAGCCTTTAAGTCTATACATGTATTTATTTTAGCTACGTACAGTATCGATTATATTTATAATGAATAACTGATTAATGGTGAATAACTATTATGAAAAGTACTATTACTGACAATATTTTATACAATAAATGCCAAATACTACGAGGAAACATTAGCAGTTTGAGTATCTGTATTAATACAGCATTGCTATCTTTTCTTAAAACACATAACATAATAACAAACACTCGTAGGATGTGTAGCCTTGAAGACAATGTGAATGAACATGTACTTGCAGAAATCACACTCACCATAATATGTTCAAGTAGAGAATCTATTGCCACAATGTTATCAAAGTATGTTCTGTGCGAAAAGAAGAAATGATGCATTGAGATGTTTGACAAATGGGAAGCTCTGATGACGTTCACATTCAAGACATGAAGGCTAAGCTGCCTAAAATGTAGTAATTTCATCTGCTGTGTGAGTACAAAGTTGTATTTAGCCTTTTCCCTGCCATATCTTGAATTTGTCAGACTAAACTCAGAGCATCAGCATTTATTTTGTGTGAGGGAAACTGCCCTAGGAGCAGGTCTTACTTTGACACATCTAGTAGGAAGTCATTGAGCTCAGTCTGTTTGGCGAGGCCTCTGCACACCTAGCAACAAAGAAAAATAGGTCATGATCAGGCACACAGACATATCAAATATTTCCCAGAGAACACATTCAGCATCCTGCACGCACCGCAAACAAACCCGCTTGCCATCTACACACTTGGCTGTGGGCCACCTTCAGGACTTTGAGCAACAACAGAGTGTCTTAACGGTAACCCAGGAGTGCTGCAGAGCTGCACTGAGGCTCAGAGGTCCATTGTGGCCAGCGCTGCAGTGGGACGTTGCTTCTCTGAGGTGTTATGCTATCTGTTCATATAAAGACAGCACTGGGGCATAATGACGTCCTTGAGGAGCTGTTTGTTGAATCTATGGCTTAGTTGATTGGACTGGGCCCAGTGACAACCCAGTTCCTGTACACAGTGGACTTCCCCATTAAAAACACCAGTGCAGAACCGGAACAAACAAAGTCATCCAAGAACGAAATAAGTGGGACGGATAGGCTTCACCTTGTTCCCAGTGAAATATTACACTACAGTGCATCTGCTGCAATGTACAGTTTTTTAAAATTCAAATCAATCCTCCGTGGAGGGTTGCTCACCTGTACTTGATGAATGGCAACTGATGCCCAAGCTAAATTAGCTGTTGCAACCTGGAAAAGAAAGTGAAGCTTGGTTTAAATGAACTGCAGAAAAAAAATATGCATCACAATTAACAAACACACACTATTACAGATTTTTCCTGGTTTAATCTGTACTTATTTCTACATATTTCAACATAATTATCCGTTGTGCACATCAGGCCAGTTAACCCATAAATTCACTGTCACTCTAGGGAATCAGACTCACACCTGCAAAACTGCTGCATCTGTATAGTGTTTTAACATTTAAGCAATACAAAATTAAAGCTGCACCATTAAAAATGTATGAAAAAGAGTTTAATTGTTAATGGAATGAATGGAGCGGCTTTTTGCAACAAATGCACAGAGAATTATCATGCAACTCTGCAGGTTCCCTCAATCCCACTAAGTATTTTTGTGTCTTTTATCTCTCAAAACACAAAATTATGCAAATTTAAAGACAACAAAAAAATTCCCCAAAAACTTCTAACTTCTATATTCTGGTTTCAGTAACATATTCTGGATTAAACCAAAAGTGCTGAGTTGTTTATAAAAGTGCAAAATCTAGAAATCACATGAATTAAATATGTTGTCCAGACATGGTTTCTGCAAAGTTCAAAATACTTTAAATTTGATTCTTCGAAGCGTAACTGTATGTAAGTAACTTTCTAGCTCACAGCAATGGCATTCACAGAATGTATTTTATTAGGATGTAGTAGGAAGTCCTTGGAGACACCGCTAGGAAGCATTTTCCACAATAAACTGACCCCCACAAAGCTAACAGAGATCTTAAACAGACCCAGATTAAGAGTAATACCAGGCTAACTGTAGTTCTGTGAGCCTTGCTCCAGCCTCCCACTCTTGGGGTGTTTTGTCTGGGTCAGACTGACCTCCTGGTGGCTGAGGTTGAAGGGCTCCTTGCCCCAGTGCCGATGCAGCTCCAGGATGGCAATGAGGTCCCCGATGGCAGTGAGGATGGGGAGGCACAGGACAGAGTGAACATGGATCCCTGAGTCCTGCCCTGTGCCGTCGGGGAAACGCTCGTCCTGCCACATGGAGACCAGTGGAGGTTAGTACTGGGTGAAGTATACAGGAGTTTGAACAAAGCTGGTGCATTGATGGATGAAGATGACAAGGAAATTTCTATTTCTGACTCGGCTACCATGCTTGCCACTATGCACCATTTACACCTCGACTGTTTCTTGACTGTCTCATGTGTTCAAGTATTTTTTAAGAATTTCACTAATGAATATGCATCTTAGTCAAAAGTCACATGATTCATGGTACCTTTTGTAGATATGTAGAGCACTTTTGATGATAGTTTATTGAATTTGAAAGCATTTCGGGCTTAAAAAATCTTCTCTGTGAAGTGTGAATGAATAGACTGGGCCTCTAGTTGGAAAAGTCCCTGATGTTTTATTATCTGTAATGTGACTAAACAGGCAACTCATCCATGAAGTCAACATGCTTTTAGCTTGATGGTGCTCAGTACATCAATACTAGTGTTGATGAAAAAAGATGATTTAATGAAATATATAGAGAGAGGGCATAAAGAGATATGTAATCTGAAACATTACAGCAATGCAGTGAAATGTGTGATTACTGTAAAGGATAAATCTGCTCTGCTTGCAAGAAAGCTGCCGTACCCCCATGATGTCCTCTACCAGAAGTGTTTTGCGAGTCTTGGCAACATGGGCGGCAATGGTTGTCCCAAATGTGATGGGGCCAGAGGGGATGAGGCTTGGAGGGCCATCCTTGGCCCCCGTTGGAGTGAATAAACATAAACTCTGTTGAGAACCATAGATGAGAGCAGGAGGTGAAACACAGTCACACATACACACATATATTAGTGGATAAAATGTAATCAAGTCCTCTGCACTCACATTGTTGCATTCTCCCAAGAAGTAAAGTGCAAATCCATCAGCTTTTGTTGCTGTAGATATAAGAGACACACAGGTAATAAATGAGATTAGCTGTAAGTGTATTTCTGTGATGTACTGTGTTCTCTCATACAGGTGGAAAAGTGTGACAAGGAGACAACAGTCCAGTTACAGTCTAATAAAAATCTATTAACAATGTCCTACATAACAGGAAGGGTACTTTGACCGAGGGCTTTGACTATCATCCAGTTCAACTCATTCCCAGTCCTCCTTTCCAGTCCCATTTCACACTGATATATAGGTCATGTTATCACACAATGTGACAACAGAGAGGCTGGTGGAGCAGTCAATACACAAATGATCAAGAAGTTAATGACTGATGTGGTTTGGGTGAACAGATCCTTTTTTTTGGTCAGGCTCAGTTCACGGAGATATTATAAAATACAGAATACCTGTCAGGGATAGAAGGATACACTTAAGTCCATCTTGGTCCAACTTCATGGAGTAATATTAGGGAATTGAAACTAAAGCACACATTGGATAGATTGATCAATTAATAATTAAAATAAAATGGTTCTTCTAGTTTTTTGGATCCTTCAATGACTAAACACAAATTTGGTTTGCTAGGCTGAATGAGGAACTGTGACCATGCCCTTGCAAATAATTCTCTCATTGCTTGTTTTGTTTTCCTCATTAAATCACCATGTGGGCGGGGTTTACTGCAGCACGCAAGGTGGTGTCAGAAAAACACACTAAATTTGACTTTAAACTAACAAAACCTCTGTGTAATTTCTGAGAATATGCACCACAGAAAATCCCTCTCCTCCTTTTTCCAGTTGCTGCAGTGGTATTTAAAGTATTTGACCCGAAGCTCATTGAGATGTTTTTGCAAATATTTGTCATAATCAAGCAGGAATTTTAAAATTTTTTTTTTTTTATCTAAAAATATCTGCTTTCAGTGTTACTTTGGGTTATTGAGAGGATCAACAATCTGGATGATTTCTATTTTTTACCTGTTTTGATGATGTTGCACAACTCATAGAGCAGGAGTTTGTTGTCTCCTCCAGTGTCCAGGCGCTGCTCCATGTAGCTGTTGAGTTCGTACACCACACCCTGCATATTTGTGTCCTGGTACTGCTGGACACAAGACACACAGAAATTGCAACTCCACATTCTCCCATAAACACCGAGATTGAATTTCAAAATTCAGCAAGTGCTACGACAGAGAAAAAAACCTGACAACAACCTGCAGTCTGTGCTGCATCCGGTCTTAAATTACTGCAGCAGACAGCAAATAGCTAGATTTTTCCATCTTTTTTTTTTTTGAATGGAAGTGGCTTACCTTCTTGCCATTCACAAAGACAAAGCCATTCATCATAACATTACCCTCCCATCGCCCCACCCTTACACTCCTCTTCACTGCTGTTTTCTCGCTAAGGGATCCCCCTGCGGTCCCGAGAGGAGGCCAACGGAGCCCCGCAGTTCTGATTAGAGCGCTGGCAAACTCTGCTGCTCAGCCTCGGCTTAAAAGTGTGGTTACATAAGAGGCAGACCTCCTGCCTTGTACGGGGCCAGAGAGCCGTCTATTTCTGCGCCTGCAGAGAGGGTGAGGACAGGATAGCAGGGAGAGTGGCGCACTAGAAAGCTTCACCCACGGGACGCCTTCTATCCTCCCACATCCTGTTTGCACAGACGTATGGATGACGCACTGAGGGGTCGAGTGGACCTCGTTTTATTTTCCCTGTGTGTCTGTGTGAGTGTGTCTTCTATGCAGCCTCGGGGCTCCGCTGTGGGCGCTGACACACAGCCTCCTAATGGTGTGAATGACAAAGGTGTGAACATATGTGTAGCAAGGAGATATACTCTTTCCAGGATTATTTCTGCCAACTGTGTCACACGTGACCAGTTTACAATGCAGCAACACATGCACATTGTTTCTTGTTACTGCTAATACTTGTCTGCTTGACACCAACCTGCACGCTCAGAACCTGGACAACTCTACTGTTGGAAAACACTAAAACTATTTCAAGCTTTTTACATTTTTACATCAATATGACAAAGTCACCGAAAGGCACTGTTCTACAGAAAGTAAGCAGGAGGACATACAAAACTGTTGTCCAAGTGTGTAGTTGTGTAATTTGCACTGACCATGAATTAGTTCAGGCACAGTCCTGAATCCTGACTCAAATCATCACTAAGGTTAGTTTTGTGCCTCATCACAAAAACGTGTGCAAATGAAATTAAGCAAAAACCTACCCTGCTGACTTCTTTAGCTGATGTGTCATCTGTAAAGAGAAAAGTCACAATGTTAAAAAAAATCCAACCTGAACCAAAGTCAGAATCTGCTTTAGGATGTGATCTGATATTTTGAACAGTCAGTGAGACATGAAGAATCGGGATATGTGCAAACTCAGGTTTTTGAGTGAGAAGTCACTTCTCAGACAAAACAAAACATTTTTCCTCCCACAACAGATGCATCCTTGCCGTATTCACAAACTCACTTTTGCTACCAGCTGTTATGGACTCTTGCCGCTACATTGCTTTTCCATGTATCTACCATTAATTATCACTTGTGGCCACAGTGGGAGTTGGTTGGCTAAACTTACATACTGTTGTGAAAAGGATTTCATATAGGCTTAGTTTGTGTTAATGAACTGGGGAGCAATTCTTACATCCCACTGCCAATGAGCCACCAAAATGCAAAATACTTCATGAAATACTTGCATTATAAATGCTACATGTCCAGACTGAGAAACTATGCAAATGTGAAGGCAGTCATTGCTGTTGGAATTAAAAAAGCTTAAAAGCAACAGGCTGAAATCCATGGTGTCTGTTTGGACACTGCAGTGGATTTACACATTGATGGATTACAAAGATCCAACACTGCAAGCAGCAAATAGGCAAAAGCATATGCTGCCCTCAGTAAATGAACAAATGCAAAAAGCTTGCAGTATTTAGAGGATTAATACACATTATGTATAAATATGGGATTAGCATTTTATTTTTTAGATGCAGGGAGATGTTTGCTTTAATTGTGCTGCTTTGAAAACAGGTATAGAAGCAACAGTCATTTAACTTGACAAGTGCAAAAAATTGTGGCCTCAATTGCAAATTCCTGGTGTGATTTCATGCTGCTGGAGAGACAGCAGGCATATGACTGTTGCCTTTGGATGTAGATACTGAAGTATGTGATATTAATGAAGGCTTCAGCCAATCATAACACTTTCTGGACTTATAGTCTGGGAGCGCTATTTGGGATGAAAATAAAACAATTCACACAGCTCAAGCAGTTCTTCATCACACGTGGGTCAACGGCACACAAGACCAGTGACTGTTTAGATCTCTTTGATAAATTTTTCATGTGATCAAACCATGCAAGAAGCTGGGCAGATTTTAGAAACATCCACTGAGGTGAGCTGGTCCTCTTTTGAAACATACCTCTTTGAACATGTGAAGAAAGAAATTACAGCCAGCTACAGTGTTTGTTGTTTTAAACATTCTTCCAGTATGCTATGAGTTTCCTAACTTAGCCATGAGACCTATTTTAGAGTGAACCCCTGGCCGGGCATGACGTCAATCAGAGGACGGAGAGCTGTACTTGAAAAGGACTTCAAACCCCTTTGAAAAAAGGAAAAATACAGAGTTTTTCAGACAGAATCTTTTTTATAGTGACTTGTTGAGGCCTAGAATATTCAGACACAAATCTCTTTGAAAGGTAAATTTGACAGTGTTACTGGTCTGCATTTGTTAGAGAAGTCCAACACCACCCATTTTTTGACATAGTTAAAAACCAATGATTATTGTTGAATTTTGCTAAACAAAAATGGAGAACAACCCTATCATACCCTTCATTTCATCTTTGAACTGTCTGTAGCAGGAGACACATTGGAAACAGATGGCAGACAAAAACAGACAGTCAAACAGAGTTGCTGTTTTTAGCTCACTAACTGCATGACTTTTTTTATTTGCTTATCTATGGTGTATCAATTTGAAATAAATGCAGCTTGATGTAATGCAGTATGGGATGTGTACACAGTATGCATAGCATATACAATGCAAAATGATACGCGAGTTCTGTGAAAACTGTTTGAGAAAGACCACTGTGTAAATAATTTGACCACAAAGATGAAAAGCAATGCATAAACACTGCAGGAAATGTAATACCCACTGCTTATTTGGATCCAGATTATTTAATTTAAACTAGATGTACATTGCCCCAGTGTCCGTGGTGTTCGATGGCAAAAGCAACATGTGAAGATGCCTGGGTAACTTCAAGCTAGCAGCAGAAGAGGCTTTCTTGCTCCATGACCTGAACTCTCAGCTCTCAGGCCCCCCTCACCTACTTGGCTGTTGTAGGAAAACTGTCCCATCTCTCTCCTCAGCCATGGGAGGAACGTTCACTGGAGGGTGGCAGGGTGGAGTCAGGACTGTCACTTTAGAGCCAAATATATGGAGACTAAAACATAAAGACTCAACAGGTGATGCAGCTGTAAGTCCTGCAAAAATCTCTAATTTTATTCCTGTAGTACTATCTACAATAAGTGATATTAAATGTACAATCTTTGGCCTTTATTTGCTAAATAACTGAGGTACATAACATGTTGACTTTTCACTGTAAAGCATTGCAGTGCCAATGACTCCAGCAATGCTGATTCATACAGCAACAACAGATCTATCAACAAAATGTTGATGTAATTGCAGAATTTTATCTAAACCAATGAACTCTGTTGATGAAGTTCTTCAACACAGTAACACATGGGATTCCCTCTTCCATGAACTGAGGATCCCCTAATCTTCATTGTCCCTCCTGCAGGAAAAGTCACCAGTCTATGTTTATGGTGTTGCAGATCAAATTACAAACTGACACACAATCTCTGCCAGCATCTCACGTGCAGCAGTCCAAGTGGAACCACAGAGAGAGCACTCTGTGCACACAAAACAAAAGACAGAAATGTCTAAAGAGCCAAGAAGTAACTGGGAGGAGTTGTACTTGCAGGGCATAGACTGTAAGGTCAAATGCAGATCCTTACTGTGCCTCTGTAACTGTAGAGATAGAAAAGCAGGTGCCCTTTAAATCTGATCAGGTTGTGCTGAACCAGTTGCCTGGCTGGACCAGTTCCAGCAGTTTCTTTAAAGCATGTATGCAGGGTCATGCACGCATTCAGCAGGTGCAGGCTCTCAAATGCCTGTTTTTCCTGGATACCAGAAAAGTAGCTGCAATATACTCCAATGTATGTCAGTTGTTTTTGTTAATTAAAGTGGATGAAAAATGTGGTTCTTTTTTGTAAGGAAAGCACCAAAATATTTAAAAAATGCCTGTCCTGTTTTTGCAACAATAACATCTCTGTTTCATCAGATATGTGTCATGGGACTAACCTTAATGATTTAGCTTTCCCTGGGGCTGAGAAGGAAGGTGGGCATCAGGTGCTTGTACAAATCTGGGCACTTAATCACCATATGATGTGGTCACCAACCAACGCAGGGACAGACACCAGGAGTCTGTTGATAGCGTCCCATATTTTCGGGGACCTGCGATGCTTTTAGTAAACACAGGAAGAGAGCGCTGACATGTTCTTCGAAAATATACTGCCAGCTCACTCAGGAGAGAACGCTACATACACAACTGTCTAGCAGCTCTCCTAGAGACTCAACTGACTTCTTCTAGTAAGTTTATCACACTGGTCCAACTTTTTTTTGGAACTTGAACTACATCAGTCAAAAGATTTGGCTGCACTGTGTTGTATTGTATGCATACATGATACATGATATGGTAAATCCTATATAAAATGTAAAGAACGACCACTTTAATGCTTACAGAATGAGGAAGCCTTGTGGTTATTGTAGTAGTTTGATGCTTTGAGTACACTGTTAGCATATGTTATGTTGCTGAAATGCATCAGGTGCTCATTGCTCACCCAGTCAGGTCAAATGTTTGGGATCAGCGTGACATCTCCTGAGTCTTCATCTAAAAATTTTATCTTGCCCCAACATCCCAAGACCAGCAATATCGTAAAATCTCTTTCACACTACACACACGCAATATCGTATTGAATTCATGGTGTAAAGTTTCCACATCTAAGCAGGACGTTTGGGTAGCTGATGGGGAAAAGATAAAAAAAAAAAAAAAAAAAAGCACAAGACCTCCATTGATTGTTTCAAGTTTATGTATGGGTTCTCTTATCAAACTGCTAGATTTACATTCATAATAGATGTTTTTCCTGCAAAAAGATTTGGCCATTAGAGGAAAGCTGCATACTCTAAGCACAGCAAAGCAGACAAAGAGTCTATATCTATTCAACTGGGTTTGCTGATAATTTCATTAAAAGATTAGATGAAAGCCCCTACTGTAAAATGTTGCTCATGGCTGGGTTTGTTATTTATTATTACACTGTTTACTGCGGTATGAAGCCTTATCTGCTGTTTCTAAGGCTAAAGTTGTTTTCAGTGTGAAATGAAACATTCAAAAATTCACAATTTTAAAATCTTTTGAGGTACTGAAGTGTAAAAAATTACAGATAGATTGACAGACTGTACTGTTAAGGGCCTAACAACAGACAAAACCTGTAGCTGACATACAAGTGCAAAGGTCTGTGGTGATAAACGATGTGAAGAACGAGAAGACATGAGCAGCCCTGGGCGAAAATGTCTCTGTCAGCTGCGTCTAATGCGTACGATACTTGATGGGCGCTTTATTGATCTGCCGCCACAGATACACCGTCTCTCACAGGACGGTCAGCTAGCAGTGACTCAGCGGTCAATATGCGTCGACCTAGTCGTTGTCCTGCATCGACCTGTTGCATGCAGGATGTGCAGCTTCTAAAAGCAGCAGCAGTCTTCTTCTTCTGCACCACACTTCCTGTTTGCCTACAGCTACCGCCACTTGCTTTATACATTTGTATTTTTATATTTGTTGTAAATTTCTCACATTTACTATCTGAGATGATTCATTCAAAAAACACTTCTTTCTACTTTTCAAGGACTAAAATGTTTGGTTTAGCATTTCATTTTAGTTCAGACTACACAGACAAATGTTTTCAGCCGCACTGGGTACTTCCTCCTCCTCCTCCTGATGGAAAGCCCTGCAGGTGAGACAGTGCTCTTATAACAGCAGTTGGTATGAGGTTCTGCTACACAAGCACATCTTTGTCTGCCTGTGACTGGCCTCTAAACGCATCTGAGAAACAGTATCAGCTGCTTAACAGCTGGGCCCAACTCTTGCCCTCTGGAGCCCAGAAAGGCCAGAGACTCAGGCTTTTACAAAGCTCTCCATTACTGATCAGGCCGGAAGTCTGACTGATCTATTTTGTTTTGCTGAGCCGATTATTCAATTTATTGATAGACAAATTTCACAACCGATTACTCACACATTTTTCATAGACCAAATAAAACCCAAAATACTTGCTGTTTGCTAGTTCTTAGATGGAAGTGTAAGCTGTTTTTTTTCTGTTTTCCAGGAATAAAAAAATCAATTTGACCGAACATTAAAGGATTTGTTTACAGAAAATAATTCATTCAAGTCTTATAAAGAATATGAATGGGACAGCTAATCTAAGAACAAACCACGGAAGTGCAAACAAATTGCATTATGCATAGTTTAAAATGCATCAACAATAACAGACCCTTTATTCAACACGACTTGCATAAGCAGAACTTCCAGACCAAAAAGTCTCACATAGTCTGACTAAGACAGACAGTACTTTTATATACTGTGTGTTTATGTTTTTTTTTTTTTTTTTTTTTTTTTAATGGGACAGTTTGTATTAATGTACATTTCCACATACACATGTGGACAAAATTGTTGGTACCCCTTGGTTAATGAAAGAAAAACCCACAATGGTCACAGAAATAATTTGAATTTGACAAAAGTAATAATAAATAAAAATTCTATGAAAATTAACCAATGAAAATCAGACATTGCATTTGAACCGTGGTTTAACAGAATTATTTTAAAAAATACACCCATGAAACAGGCCTGGACAAAAATTATGGTACCCTTAAATTATTATTTTGTTGCACAACCCTTTGAGGCAATCACTGCAATCAAACCATTTCTGTAACTGTCAATGAGACTTCTGCACCTCTCAGCAGGTATTCTGGTCCACTCCTCATGAACAGACTGCTCCAGTTGTCTCAGGTTTGAAGGGTTCCTTCTCCAGACGGCATGTTTCAGCTCCTTCCACAGATGTTCAATAGGATTTAGATCAGGGCTCATAGAGGCCACTTCAGAATAGTCCAATGTTTTCCTCTTAGCCATTCTTGGCTGTTTTTAGCTGTGTGTTTTGGCTCATTATCCTGTTGCAAGACCCATGACCTGCGACTGAGACCAAGCTTTCTGACACTGGGCAGCACATTTCTCTCTAGAATACCTTGATAGTCATGAGATTTCATTGTACCCTGCACAGATTCAAGACACCCTGTGCCAGATGCAGCAAAGCAGCCCCAGAACATAACAGAGCCTCCTCCATGTTTCACAGTAGGGACAGTGTTCTTTTCTTCATATGCTTCATTTTTGCGTCTGTGAACATAGACCTGATGTGCCAAAAAGTTCCAGTTTTGTCTCGTCTGTCCATAGGACATTCTCCCAGAAGCTTTGTGGCTTGTCAACATGCAGTTTGGCAAATTCCAGTCTGGCTTTTTTATGATTTGTTTTCAACAATAGTGTCCTCCTTGGTCGTCTCCCATGAAGTCCACTTTGGCTCAAACAACGACGGATGGTGCGAGCTGACACTGATGTACCTTGACCTTGGAGTTCACCTTTAATGTCTTTAGAGGTTGTTCTGGGCTCTTTTGTTACCATTCGTATTATCCATCTCTTCCATTTGTCATCAATTTTCCTCCTGTGGCCACATCCAGGGAGGTTGGCTACAGTCCCATGGATCTTAAATTTCTGAATAATATGTGCAACTGTAGTCACAGGAACATCAAGCTGCTTGGAGATGGTCTTATAGCCTTTACCTTTAACATGCTTGTCTATAATTTTCTTTCTAATCTCCTGAGACAACTCTCTCCTTTGCTCCTCTGGTCCATGTTTAGTGTGGTACACACCATGTCACCAAACAGCACAGTGACTACTGTAACCCTATAAATAGGCCAACTAACTGATTACAAGTTTGTAGACACCTGTGATGCTAATTAGAGGACACACCTTGATTGAACATGTCCCTATGGTCACATTATTTTCAGTCTTTTCTAGTGGTACCATCATTTTTGTCCAGGCCTGTTTCAAGAGTTTATTTTTTAGAATAATTCTGTTGAACCACGGTTCAAAAGCAACATCTGATTTTCATTGGTTAATTTTCATAGAATTATTATTTATTATTACGTTTGTCAGATTCAAAATATTTCTGTGACCATTGTGGGTTTTTCTTCCATTAACCGAGGGGTACCCACAATTTTGTCCACAGGTGTAAATATGAGAGACTGTAGCCATTCGGCTAATTTCCATCTCGAGTCCCACTGGCAGATCAAAAATAAAGAAATTACAAATAAGATAATACCATAACTGGCCAAGGTGATTTCTATAGATATTTACAGGTTAGACATTACTTTGATCAGAATATAAAAACATCATGGGATGAAAGTAACTTGGGGTTCTTACAGACTTTTCTAACATTAATTAAAACATTCCCTCAAAAGAAAATAATATCTAAGGTATATAAAGCTATTCAACAAGGTAAACAGGCCAATACGGACTACATTAAGAAAAGATGGGAAATAGAAGGGAATATGGAAATTTCAAATGAAAGTTGGGCGAACTTATGTAGGCTGCAATGGGCCACTATGGGTTCTAACACTTGGCGAGAGTTTTGTTGGAAGAATTTCACCAGGTTTTTTACAACACCTATTCAAAAGAGACATCAGGGTTGTGGTGATCTCTGCTGGAGATCCTGTGGATCCTCAGGGGCTAATCACTTCCACATTTTCTGGGATTGTCCAGTGATAACACTTTACTGGACACAGGTATGTGAGCATATTAATTACGTATTTGGCAGTAAACTACCCTGTAACTTTGAAAATGTGTATTTGGGTAATGTGAATGTAATAGATTGGAGAAAGAAGGATCAAAGGTTGCTCTGGATATTATTGGCAGCAAGTAAGAAAGCTGTAACAAGGAAATGGTTAAAACCGGACCCACCAACAATTGAAGACTGGATCAGCATAATTCAAGAAATCTATACCATGGAAAAGCTTTCTTTTACCCTCAGGACTCAAAGGGACAAGTTTTACATTATCTGGACAAAGTGGACCGAGTATGTAAAGCCCATAAGGTCGGACTTTCAGTAAAGAAACAATATGTAAATGTGTGGAAATAATATGTAAGTGTGTGGAAACCATATTTTTGTAAAGGTAATCCTCCCATATATGTTCAACTCAAAAATGTTAAAAATAAAAATTACAAAAAACAAATAATACCATAACTGAACAAAGACACACAAAAAGGAAAAACAAGCAACAAGCGATAACACGTAGTGCACATAACAGACAAAAGCTGGGGGACCAAGGCAAGCTACCAAGCAGTAATTAATCAACATTTACACATGATTATATTGCAAATATCTCTTTGTTGCTATTGCACATATCCCTCTATCATTATTGCACATTGCTATACTACACTCATCCCTCTGTCACTATAATAAAACATTCCACTACATATGTCCCTCTGACATTATTACATGTAATTGTTTTGCACATTTCCCATTTTCACTATTGCGCATTTCTCTTATTCACAATTGCACATATCCCTGTCCACATTACACATAATTACCCTATTCATGTCCCTTTTAACACTATTGCACATATCCTATTATCACAATCACTCATGATCCTTTAACATCATTAGACAGGATTGTATTGCACAAAGCCCATGTCTATACATTAAAAACAAATTACACAGAGTCCTCAAGAACAAGCCCCATCAATGGGCAAACAAGTGTACACAGTGTTATGATCACAGATCTGATTTTCCAATAGCCATGCTTTGAGATATTCAGTAAATGAGGGGAGATGTGGCTGCTCACAAATTGCACTTGGTATAGTATTCCAAGTTTGTGATGCACGAAAACAGAATATAGACTGCCCAAGAGCATTTTTCCTGAAAGGTACTATGCAACTATCTCTAGAGCCTGCTCTGGTTGATCTGCTGGAAATTTTTTTTTTTAACAAATTCTTGTAGTGGAGATGGGGCTTGGCCATGAAAAATTTTGCAAACCAAAACAGAATCTGAGTATTTTACAATGTTATCCAGGTTTAATCGCTCATATTTCTTAAAAATATAACAACAATGATACATTTTTGCTTGTTTATCTAGAACCTTTAAGGCTTGTTTGTAAACTGCTATGATAGGTTTTATGGTTGTTTTACAGGCCATTGCCCAGCTCGTTATACAGTACAACATGTGGGGCAAAGTCATCACATCAAAATACAGTTTAGCTGATTCCAGAGATAAATTATTCTGAATAAATCTAAATTGGACAGGAAAAATTTCTTCCTATTAGTAATCTTCCTCACCTGTTGTTTGAAATGAAGTTGTGAGTCTACGATAATTCTTTAGTATTTAAATTCTTGTACAACCTTAATTGTCTGGCCTTGTACAGAGATATTAGGATTGATTTCTCAATTTGTCTTTTTGTAAAAGTACATACACACCGACTTGGAGATGTTAAGATGTAATTGAGAGCCATCAAGCCATTTACAGACATTACTCATAGCAGCTGTCAGCTCTTGGGCAGCTTGATTTTTGTCTTTGTGTGAACATACAAAACTGCATCATCGGCATGCATTTGACAGACTACATTTGGTGGACAACAACTTGGTAGATCGTTTATAAATAAACTGAAGAGCAGTGGCCACAGCACCGACCCTTGTGGTACTCTAAGATGGTTGTCATGGCTTAATGATTTCACATTCTGTACCCTAACAGTGTGTCCTTGAAGAAATATAGGAATTAATCCAATTTAAGGCATTCACTGAGAAATTAAAATGGAATAGTTTGGTCAACAATATCTGGTGGTTCACAGTATCAAATGCTTTCTGAAGATCAATAAAAACACCCCCAATAATACCTCCTGCATCCAACCTTGATTTTAAATTTTCCAGAAAATAGCAAAGAGCTGTGTCAGTGAAGAGATATTTTCTAAAACCAAATTGCATTTGGTGCAAATTGTATGGACTGGTATTTAGGTGCTTTATGATCTGCTCAGCAACTATTTTTCCATTATCTTGGAAACTGCAGAAAGTATATTCATAGTGTGTGTGTGTGTGTGTGTGTGTGTGTGTGTGTGTGTGTGTGTGTGTGTGTGTGTGTGTGTGTGTGTGTGTGTGTGTGTGTGTGTGTGTACTGCAGAAAGCACAGATCAGTAACAACAGGCCTCTGGATGAACATAGCAGCGGGTTTGGGATTTATTAATTATCCCTTAACAGAGTGTGGTGTGAAGTAAACATTGCCAGTGGAACATTGGTCAAGAGAGGTGTGATGGTCCAATGACATCAGCAGGACTCTGGGAAACTGTGTTCAGCTCATTGTGTTCAGGCTGCTGTAACGCACTGCTATGACAGATCAACCCTGAGAGTTGAAGCCTTCTCAATACATAAATACAGAAGCAAAAGTAAAGTAATAAAAAATAACATGAAAACAATACAATCGAACCAGAAAGTGGTTATTTATGACAAGACATACATCGAACATCACCTACACCACAGATTTAGCCCGATGAAAAGCATGTAAAAGCTTTTTTTGGAACTACAGGCTAGAACACAACCTTTGCACAAACACACCCTCTTGTACATGTACAGACAAACTAATTTATGTAATCCAATGTTGTCCATCACATGATAAGTGAGAACGAGACTGGCTGCAGGGACTGCTTCTAGGAAGCAGTGGTTGCTTCTGTGGTGGTCACATGACAGGTCCTGCTGCTGTTGCTGCACTCGTAACAAATATAACATAGTGTGATCTCTGGAAAGTGTCAGCAAAAATGAACACAGAGATACATATTTAGAATACCGTGGCCAGTATAGACAGGAACGGTCCAGCTTCATTCATACAATGGGAGAAATGCGTAAACACCATCTACAAGTCAGATAAACTGATTCGGTCCTTCATCCTCAAAACAGCAGCTGTTCAACGTGTGAGAACTGAGTGGATAGAGTCACTGAGAGCAAGCGACACAGAGGCTTCAGAGTGGTGCCAACGTGTCTGGTCGAACAGAGGAAGCAGACTTAGTGATATTACTGATGTGATGTAAAGATCAGCCCAGACAGCGAGACATGCGACATGATTATGTAGCTGTCAAGCTGATTACTGACGTTTTCACTCCCAGTCTGGTTGCCTCTTGCTCAGCTCTGAGCTGAAAGGCTGATCAATTCCAAAAGTGTGTAAAAAGAATTCTAACAACTTAATGAATACCCAGTCAGAGACTATTTTTTTAAAAATCTATATACATGTATAGTAGGAGACCGTAAGACCTGTACACGGACTCTGATGTGTGAAATTTGTGGAGTTTTTTTTTTTTAACAAAACATCATATATGTTAAGATCCCCTTCTGGTAAAATTGGGTTTTTACCTCGTTAGCCTGTCCATATGGTGTTTTTTTTTTTTTTTTTTTTATGCTAGAAGGCGTAAAATGAGCAAAACAAGCACTCATGCCATGCATGAACATTACATGCCATGCATGAACATTACCACCTTGAAGCTTCAGTGTACTGATGACAGTGTCAAAAACACAGATTCAGACTTTGTGGGGTTTCATATGTAACAAAGTTAAAGAACCAATCCGGTCAACTTGCAGGGTGGAGCTTTCTGTATCATTATTCTTCATCAGAATCAGTTTCAATATTTATACCTGAATTACTCCAGAATTACAATTTGCCCATGAGTAGTGTAGATTAGATTTATAATGTTTGAAGGTGAGCTGGTGTGCTTGAGCTACCAAAAAAAACAGGGTACTCTGGCTTGGTGGTTCCGAGCTCTATCCCCCTTATCTATTTTTTTCAAAATAAATTAAATAACCCTCTGAACCCCAGGCAGCTTCTGGGTGTTTTCTTATATATGTGTGCTCCTGTCATATTTTCAGTCACTGTGGGCTAATTTTTCACTGCAATATGAAGTCCTGCACCTCTACGGAAACAGTACAACTATGGCTAGAATTAGAGAGGACTCATAGACATATTTTGTTCAGTATAAGAGTTACATTGCCATAACTCACTAAAAAAAGAAAAATAAAAATGAAGTGAAAAAATAGTGATTCTACACACTATCAATATTTTTATCTTTTTTTACTTTTTTCCAGAACCATCTCTTCTCTGCTCTGCGTAAACACAGCCTGCATGCAGTTCAGTCTAGTTCAGCAAGAAACTCTCTTCTGGGTTGCAGTGATGAGCACAGACGACTTTTACATTTCTACAGAAAAAAGCCAGAACAAATGCTTTATTTTTTTGGCAAATTTCTTTAATTAAGCATGTAGCATTAGTTTGATGAGTGTGATTAAATATAACGTTTTGTATGTTACTCTGATTTGTGTGTTATTTACTAATCTGCACTCCACCAGCCATTCACTGACAGGGATTTTTTTGAGGGTAATTAGTTGAGACACCTGCTGCTACATATGCCTGACATTAATTGAGTCAATATACAATTGCGGGACTTTTTGTAACATAGCTAATAGGTATTATAGTTGACATTTTTGCTGTTTTCATGTCTAAAATCAACATGGCCACCTATAACCAGACACCACATGATATTTTTAGACAAAGATTCTTCTAAATATTATAGATGCAATTGAGTAAAATTGAAATTAAAAGTTATTTATAAAGATATTGTAGTAAACCTGTTGAAATGCAATAAATCCACACTTGACTCACACACTACTTTATATAGTGATTTGTAATTCACACATTTGCTTGAGAGGTGTTTTTGTAATGGGTAACTTAGTTGAAAGTCATTTCTCAGACACAGATACAATTTGCGATTTTCCATACAAAATTTGATATATTGCCAAAAAAGAAATATCTGTCATGAGTATCTCAACTTAACAAAAAGAACAAAATCAAAACAATTTTTGAATAAGATCATTTTATTATTGTTTAGCTAATTAGAAGGTGGTTGTAATCAAATTTGGATGGTTATTTAGTTGACATTTCAGTGATAGCCAGTCATTTTTATTAACAAGTGATTGTTTCCATAATAAATAATTATGGAATTTGTAAAAACATGATCACAATGAACATAAAAAACTTTTTTTTTTTTTTACTTTTAATAGAAACAGGGTGTCCCAAAAAATGTGACATCATTTCGCAGGCCAATAATTTTGGCAATTCTTGTTGAAATAACCTCAAATTTTCACAGAATGTATAGAAACAGATCAAGACTTTATATTTAATGTTTTATTTTTGTTCTGTTTTCAGGTTGAGCCATGCCGTTCACTCCCAAAGAGAAGTCATACTGCGTCTTGGAATATGCACACACTCACCCAAGACTGTGCAGCGTGACGTGTGCTGTGTCACAGGCGGTGCACATATTGAACACTTCTGAAATCGGTCCCATAATAAACTTATGATGTTCAACACCTAAACTGTTCAATTTCATTGAGCTAGACTTAGTAGTTTTCAAGATAATTGCTTTTAAAATGATACCCTGTATATATACAAGATATATCCCATGGACTTCAAATGTCCCTCAATTATATATTGACCCAATTGTTCATTTACTACAGGATAAAAGATATTCTCTCTATCTCAAACTCCGTTTTGTATCAGTCCAATAGTATGGTGTTATATTGTTCCTGCTCCTCTACTGTCTTTCTACATCCAACAACCATTGCAGCGGAAGCTGTACATCCAGAAGTGGATGACTAATATACCGCAGTTTGCATTATTGTTAACCCCCTTCCCAAGTATGTTATGGCACTTAAAAGAGTAAGTGGCTAGCACGCACTTCCGGACAACGTAAGAATCCAATTTGAAATCTGAAACCTGCTTGAAACATATAATCCATCAACATGCTTTCTGTTTTATTCTACCAGTCGCATGTTAAGGAAGAGTTTTAAATCAATCAGCTCGGAGTTTCTGCACAACTTAGTCCACTGTGATGGGTTACCTGACTCCAGCAAGTTTTGAATTCATCCAAATTGATTTTTCAAATAATAAAACTAAAATAAAAGGTAATTAGCGGCTGAATAAAAAGGAGCTAGACTCCAATTAGAAATATTAAAAGCTAGAACATGTTTAAAAATTTTTGCAGAAAACAAAATAGTTTGTATGATTCTTTAAAAATATCGAGTCCTCTGAAAGTATGGGAAAACTGGAGTTGTTAATTCAGAGATAAAAAGACAGAAAAATCTCTGGGATTAAGTTTTATCAATCAGCGTAGTGCTTTGCACAGGATTCACCTGCTCTGATCTGAACTACGTGGGTTAAATCAGGTATTCCTACTTGGCGCCAGGAAGAAATATTAACATGACGCCGTCTATTTGATACCTGTCAACCTAAACACACACACGCACGCACACTTATATACACAGTATACAGGAAACTGTTTCAAACACAGGCTCAGACTTGAGAAATTACCGTCTCTACATGGCAGCAACACTACGGTCTGCATACCTCACACAAAAAGCAGCTCCAAAATGTGACAAATCCATCCTCTGCCAGTTTCCTCCTTCAACACACCCACACCCTGAGCCAGCACAACCCCCACCATCCTCCACGCCCCTCCCATGGGCCCCCTTCAGCCGGCTGCATGTCTCTGGAGGTCGCCTCTGACGTCAGCAGCTCGGCTGGGCAGAGTGCCAGCCCTGTGGGCCCTTGATGGATGCGGTTGGTCTGAGAAACGGTCCGCTGTGTGTGGAGTGCACGGCACAAACTCAGCCCGGGCCGTTCAAACACATCTAATGACCCGTGAAGACCCGACAAGCCCGTTCGCTCTCCCTTTCTTCTGTCTATCACACACACACCGACGATTAAAGCAGACATATGTGAAGATGAGTGATTTGTACTGCAAACGGCCGGGATAATAAACAGAACCCGCAGAGGCACACTCCGCCTCGGCTCTGGTTATCCGACTGGTCTTTAAGAAAACTGGTTTCAGTCTTTCAGGGCAATAAAAAGCAAATGACTGACGTGGTTGCAGATAAGCGGGGCAGCCTGTATTTGTGGTTGAATTATAGTGAACTCATATGGAATTACACAAGTAAAACCATTTAACCAACGCACATTCTTTTTCAGAAATTACAACTCTGTCAAAATACTGAAATCTGCTGAACCAATCATTATGTCACAGTGGTCCAGAGAGCCGCATCAGTGTGTGTGCATTTGTGTGTCTGCGTGTGTGTATTACCTGCAGGCCTGCTGCTGGTCTTCCTCTTCAGCCATCTGTCCAACGTCTCCGCACTCACACTCTCCAACACAAAGTCGTCCAGCATCTGCGGGTGCAGCGAGAGGTAGGCCTTCACTTTCTCATCCGTCAAGCCTGAAGAGCACAGAAACAGAACATGTATTGGTTCTTGAGTTACACAATGTGACTAAGCAAATCGTTAAAATAAAAATAAAAAAATACTACAGAAAGATGTCGCACCAGTGTATGGAAATGCTAGAAGAGTGGGGAGGAGAGAAGGCGTAAAAGGATGGGAATTATGTCTCACTTGGGCGTACAGTGATCCCAAAGGTCACCCAAACAAATGCATAGGCCCCAAACAGCCGAAGGTCATTTCTTTCCCTTTACTGCGAGGTGAGAGCGGCAGCAGCAGCGTGTAGATTCAAGCTAAAGCTCTCAGATAGCCGGGCTAGCTCACTTATGTTTACTGTAAAGCTGTATCTCCAGGGATAGGAGCCCCCAACAGAGGCAGCAGGATAGAGGAGGACTCGATTGTGCTTAATAGGCAATTAGGTTCTTGAGAGCTCGCTAAGTGCTGCTGTTTACTGTCTTTGTTGTCAGGGAAAAAAGCCATTTGCCAGACCATGGTTGAGGGAAAGTTGTTTTTAATACACCCGCTGGCGTCTGCGAGGCATTCATGATGCACTAGGAAACCATCATGTTTAGGTCACTCACGCAAACGGAGTGAGTGTCTAAAACAAAGAATTGTAACTGTCCGCGTTCAGTCATGAGACGTCCTCACAAGTGAACTCAACGCTGGGCTGAAATACCATAAAAAGTAATAATTCCTGGAAAAGAGAACCAAATCGTACAGTGCGGTTGTGCTGAATTTACATTTTATGGTGAGATACACAGTCATTATACATGTCATCAGATTATAGTAGAAGTACAGCTCTGATCGTTTTTAAACCGCTTTGTCACGAAATGCGTGGCTATCGGCAGCTTCTGTGTGTCTACACATCCAGTAGGATCACGAGAGGAGATGCAGCTGGAACGCATATGTTCTTCCACCGCTCGCACACACACGAACAGCATGAAAAAAAATCATGAAGCGGGTTGTCTGTCAGATATCCTGTATGCATATCAGGGTGGTGACACTCGGGGACAACACAGGGTTGTGACAGAGACTAAATAAAACCAGATGCAGGAGATAAAAGCACCAAATTCATCTTCAGCTGCAGGTAACATGATAAATATCCATAAAACAGTGTTTAAAACTCGCAGTTGAAGAATTACTCTTAATTTCATTATTAAATCACAGCACTCCTGATTCTGCTAAACACTCTGAGCTTCCACCTGCAACCGTTGATCTATTCCCCCAGAACAGATCATTTGATCTTCAGCTACGATGGATCATCTGCTCAGAATGTGCGTATAGGTCGAGCAGGCTTGTGGTTGCAAGCAAATAAGGCAAACAGAGGTGGGGGTAAGTTAGCGGGGTGGAGGACGCTGCGGTCTGACGCTGTCCAGACACGAGACACAGCTCTTCAGGAGCGGAGCGCCTCACGAGACTCCTGGCCGGCTCTGACGCACATCGGCAGACAGCTTAATAAATCAGAAAAAGTTAAGGGGGTGGGGGGTGGAGGGAGCTGCAGGGGACAGAAAGACACACAGGGAGGACTAAAATGGGAGCTGTGCAAAAGACGCTTACGACTTTGTCCTATTTGAAACACAAAGAGCGCCCTGTGATTAGTGACACAACAAAAAAAAGAAAACAAGGCTGCTATATAAATTTATGAATACAAGTTTTGTGTCAAAGCCCTCTGAAAATTATTTAACAATCATATGTATGAACAAAAATAATCAAATGTCCTATTTCCATGGGGAAAGAACAAGCCGCAGTGATGAGAATGTTGCGATGATCGTATAATGGCTAATAAAAATAGCATTCTTTGACCTCCAACTCGGCCATGAATCTTCTTCTCTGGCTGATGGACTTTTCAGAAGCAAAGTGAAACGTCATAAAGAGTAAAGCGTGCAAATACAGTACATCTTTCAGATACTCTACATCAGGCCAATATTTGCTTAAAGAACAATGCTGGCTATATTCTGTCTTCTTTATTTTTGTTACTGTAAACAAATCACATGAAAAGATTAAAATGAACTGTTATTTTCTGTCTCAGTGCTTTTTGTCGCCTAACTTGTTTGTGGCTGTAAATTCTGGGCCTGTTTGTTCTGACTGAAGGCATAAATTTCAAAAAAACGTGTTCGGAGCACAAGTTTCATGAAAAAAAAAATCCTGAATAATGTTCTGCAATAACTGGGCACCGTAGCTTCTCTCAAACATTATTTAAACAGAAGTGAATACTGCTTTTGTTGAGGTCTATTTTCAGCAGCAGATTAATACACAATTGATGCTCTAGTGACTCTTCACTAGAGCATCAACTCTTCTCCACAAAATTATGTTTACAGAAAACTACAGTGAATTCGTTTTAAGGAAAAATGTATTTTGTTTTGGATCTGTTCGTTTGACACATATCTCACATCAGTTTCTGATCAACGAAACTTTGTCATTCAAATAAAAACTCACTGGAAAAATTTGCTATAGAGACCACAACCATTTTTGTATCACGCTGTAAACATGTTTATTTCTGCTGTAAAGTTTAACATTTTAACATAGGGGTCAGTGGGGATTGATACACTTTTGGAGCCAGCCTCAAGTGGTAATTTGAGGAACTGCACTTGACATAATTTTTTAGCTCCTGACGTTGCTGTTTGGGAATAAGTTACAGTATATCAGGGTTCAGATACATAAACAATACCTATAGGTTGGATAATTTCACTGCCGATTTTGGTCTTTCTATAGTGTTTTCTAAAATTAAATACAAAAGACTATCCCTAACATTTGACAGTGCAATACAATATTATGATGAATGAGCTCAGTGTGGCTCAACTGTCTCCAGAATAAATGGAAGAGATGTTTTCAGTTATGCAGGTCCTTCAAAACTATTTTTTTTTGTTTAAATAAGTAGCTACACATACAATAAAGCAGTGTCTGCATCTGCTCTAAGCATCGCTGTTAGTTCAGGTAAACTCCACTGGTGGCAGCTCGATACATTAAATGCATTCATGTGGATCTGAAAGAACAAATCACTGGTTTATTGGAAAAAGTCAAAAATGTTAATATCGTCAATCTCTCTTAAAGGGCTCTGGAAAAAGCAGCCAAAGGAATGACTGGTTTGACCCGACAGCCGCTATATGGCAGCTTGATGGTGATTGATGGCACTTTTTTCCTGAACATTCCTGCTACTTTCTGCCGACCTTACAGGCTTTCCCTCTGATTCCCTCTGAAGTCTTTCGAGCCACAGCTCAAACTAATGTGACCGCAGTGACACTCAGAGCTGTGGGATATGCGTCAGTGTCCCGGGCCTGCGACTACGGCGGCCAATCAAAGGTGCAGCCAGATCTGTCCCACATGCTGTGGTCCAGGATGGTTCTCCCCACTGGGAACCACATGTGTTCACTCAATCAGAAGGGAGAGAGGCCGCTGTGGTAGAAGCACTGGTTTGATCCTGTTTTTTTTTTATTTTATTTAGTCAAACCTCAGTGAAATTTTCCTTCCCACTGGGGCCAACACTGCTCAAGACAAGAGCGTCATCATGATAAGCACAAAATGTTTCTGATTTCATGCTGTTGAACATAATGAGAGAAAAACATGTCTGACATGTGGAAGATAAATAACCAAAAATACACAAACAAGATCCATCTTAAAGGCTGTTATTAGATATTGTCACATTTGACATTTTTCAGCGTCTACAGTCTGCCCATGAACCTTCTGTCAAAGATTTTCGGTCATTCGGTCAACAATGGTAGAAGAAACATTAGAATAGATTACTTACATAAACTTAACATTACCTTAAAGCAAGTATTCAGGTTAAATAAACACTATTTTATTCAAATCTTACATTAATAAACGTATGTATTATCAACAAAATATACTTTACATGTTGCAAGTAGAAGTACTTAAGACTACATTTTCATGTGTGATGTATACAGGTTAGATTTTAATGTTGCTTGTGGAGATCGATCTAGTTTATTTACTTTATATACAGTTAGTTCAGTGGTTCCCAGTCAAAAGTTCCAAGATTAATCTGTGAGACAATCAGTGCAGACAGAAAGAACAAGCAATGTGTTGTTTTACAGATTAGAATTTATAATTTGGATTTTTCCGCTTGTTATTTAAATGCAACCACAAGACAAATTTTAAAAATGTCTTTAGACAACTAAATTGATATGATTAGCCACACTAGACACTGCTGCCAGGTTAGTAAGAGCCGAAATGGTTGTGAACCATTGCTTTAAAGCTGTAGTCGACAGAAGTCCTGAAGAGGCAAAAAAAAATGATTGCTAGAATTTGTGAATACGATCCTCCTGTCAGTCCCAAGCCTATCTGTCCAGATTAATAAAATTTAAATTAGACACGGGTTTCAAACTCTGCTGTCTTGAGTAAAAGATTTCTGTTCAACCCACCACATCCCACTCTCACCACTGATATATATTTTTTAAAGTTATTTTTTTTTGGCCTTTTGTTGGCTTTATTAGATCGGTTTAGTCAAGAGGCAGACAGGAAAGTAGGGAGAAAAATGGGGGCGAAGACCTGCTTTTCCTCTAAATTAAACATGCTAAAAGGAATTATGGAATTTTTGTGTGACACCTAAAAATACTGCCGCTTTAACAGTGTGTTGTATTTTATCCATATATTTTTAAAATCTCGATTTGGTGTCAGATAAATGCAGCAGAGTAAAAAGTACAACATTTTCCTCTGACAGCGGGCCTGAGTACCTCAAAAAAGCACCAGAGTAAAACTACTTTGCCCATCTATGCTTAAATCAGCGAACTGAAGTTGCCCATTCAGACAAATATATAGGCGGGAAGCAGTTTGTTGTGCAGCATGTTTGTGAGTGGCTGAAGCCCAGTTGGCAGAGATTTTCATGGCTGACTCAGACTTGGGCTTCCTGTGTAAAAACTGCAGTCTGAGTTCATGCAGTGAGGTATTGTTGCATAACACTTATCTTGACACCACACCCTGGGACTGAGAAGGGAAGGCCAAACCAGTCACAGTCTGTCTGGGTCTTTGCACTCCAACTTTTACTATGAAACGCTCCTATTTGACAGGATATACGTGTACAAACAGCATGGGCCGGGTAATTTATATATTCTCAGTTTGTCATATTAATAAGGAATTTTGGGCATCAAAACAGCCTTTAACAGCTTCAAAACAGTAAATTCTTGGAAGTTAAATTTCAAGTTTATGAGCATTTTTATTAAGGAAATTAATTTGGCACGGTCTGATTTTATATGGAAAAGTTAATAGCTTGCTGAGATGCAGTAAACTACAATTCATTCCATCTTGTAATAAAATCCACTATCAGTAAATATTTTTTTCATGCTCGGTATTAGTATAGCAACTTTAAAGTGTGGAAACAAATATTAATAGTAATGAAAACTGACAGAGTGGGTTATCATGTACACTACCAGTCAAAAGCTTGGACACAACTTCTCATTAAATGGATTTTATTTAATTATTTTCTACAATTTAATTTCTTTTCTGTAGATTAATACTGAAGATATCAAAGCTATAAAAGAATACATATGGAATTATTTTGTAAGCAAAAAAGTGTTAATCTTCAGTACTAATCTACAATGTAGAAAACAATACAAATAGAAAGCACTGAATGAGAAGGTGTGTCCAAACATTTGACTTGTAATGTATGCAACAGAAGTCACAATAAGACTTGTTATAGGTCAACAGTTATCAATGAGCCTAAGGCCCAGATTCTTTCTGATGCTACATCTGTGAAAAGGAAGTGCCTTTATTTCCTAAGAAAAGACACCTCTGTTAAGCAAAGCTTCATTTCTCTTTCTATCTCTACAACTCAGTCTTTTCTTTCATTTACGTTGTATTAAAATTCACCCACGGGACTTCTTACTGCCGTAGTTTTGAAGCAGCATCATGCTTCATATCATCACTTCAGTCTTTTATAAGATGAGGATCAGTGGACGTCTGCAACTGGTGATCAGCCTCCTCTTTAGCTATTTTTAACTAAAGCAAATTGGTTTTAAAATCTGAATTTCTCACTAAAAGTGTGCATGACGAGAGAAGAACACATATTACCTTAAGCAGTCCCATGAGGATCTCACAGTGGTTAAACCTCCCACGCTCTACTTTCATTATCTATTGAACATTTGTAAGTTTTCTGTCTTTATTTAACCAACTAGCAAGTTGCAAGTCTTTTTATTCTTTCTTTTCTCGTTGCTTTAGCAATTTGACTCAATGTCATTTAAACAGATGGTCGGCCCTCAAGGATCTCTGGAGTGTAAACAGAGGCTGAATGAATGGATGGAACTACAGAATTTTATCACCAATTTTTGACTCAAATTACAATATATTTTTTAATTCACTGCCTAATCATTTACTCTATAAGATGGCAGTAAAAATGCATTAGAATTTTGTATATTTTGTATAAATGAATATGATATTTTTCAGATTTTTTCCAACTTTATGAAGATTTTCGACTACAGGGGTTGAACTTATCACTTTGTGCCAGTGATGTACTGGTGTACATTAGGACACTGACATCTGGGATGGGCAGAGTTAAAGGTGCAACAGAGCACTGAGCTTCTGAGCAAACACATCAGAGAGGCCGGGTGTGGTCAGCCTGATATTAGTCCTTCTTTAAACAGTTAAGAGTAATAGACGGCCATAAGCTGTGTCGACTGAACTCAATGCTGCATCTGCAACAGCTCTGAAAATGTACGCTGCAATATGGAATATGTGTATGTTGTTTTTTTTTGTTTTTTTTAATTATGTTTCATTTCTTCAAAAACTATAGTGGTATTAAAATTCTTTATTTGAAAGTGTAATTGGCAAAATAAACCCAAGACAATCATCCAGAATACAATTAATACATTGTGTTGAGCTTAAATGCAGAACAATATTAAATTATTAATGTAGTTTAAGCTACTTTTTGCCCTGAAGTTATTCTGTCAGGTTAATTCAGGCAAACTGCCTTCCCAGAAAGCTTCCATAAATAGAACAGTTAGGCTGAGGGTAGAGTTGGTTTGCTGTTAAAGATTGCTGGGTGTTAAACAACAGGACGAAAAGGCAATTTAATAAGGTTTCTCAGTTGAGAGAAGTTAATGGAAGAAATGTGGTGACTGTAGTTAAGGTTGACTTTATGTGACCCATGTTGTTATTTAGGTTAAATCAGTATTTTACGCTAAAACAGGAACTTGTAAATGGATAAATATGCAAGATTTTAAAAATTTTTATGTGTACTGTTCTGCTGCAAGAGTTAGACAAAATTACAAGCTCTACAAAATGATTTGAGGATTGGTAGAATTCCCGGAGGGACTGACCAAGAAAAGTATTTAACAATAAACTGACAAAAGCAGATAAAGGATCATTTGCACAGCTGCTAAGAACAACAAGCAGCTCCACCCTATCACCATCACTCATCTCTGTTTCCCATGATGAAGCAGTTAGCTATCTGTGTGACAGCGGCTGAACCGAAACGAACGTGTGTCTTCAGCACTCCTGTCAGACGATGATGAGCGGCAATGTCAACAGCAGAGGCCGACCCCGGCGGTGCCGACGTTTAGCGAGCAAGATGTTCCTCCTCTGCAACGCATAGATGAAAAATGCACATGAGAGAAAAAGGGAAAAGACCACTTCTCTTGAAGCGCACTCCTTCTGGCAGAGAGTCAAGGGCAAGCTGCCAAGGTACTACTTTTCACTTTCCTGACATGAGGCTGAGGCAGGAAAGAGGGGAGGGACGGGGCTGCTGGGTGCGTGCGTCAGCAGGTCCGCCTGGGACTCCCTTTGCCAGGAGGTGGGAAGAGCATGTGGTTCTTATCTTATCTATGAGAGGGCTGGAGCACAGCGTCCAACGCTGACATTCAGCGAGCGGCGAACACTGAAAATGAAAACGCTTCGACTCCTCTCCCACTGCTCACCTCATTTATTCATTGCCGCCGCACCTGGACATGTGTGTGTACATATGCAGGTGAACACACACGTACATCCACCCCCCACCCCACACATTCCACAGCAACCAAGGGTGAGGTGACAGGTAAGGCCAAATCAATAGTCAGTGAAGAGGTGTCAAAAAAGAAAACGCTATTTCACTGTGGACTTCAACTGCATCACGTCCAGGGACACACCCCCCACACAGTGAAAACCAACTCCACTACACAAACATGCGAGCTCACACCTCACACTTTGTGTTTGAGAGAGAGAGAGAGACAGAGAGAAGAGATTTCCATGGAAATGTAATTTGCATTATTTCCACTTCCATGGTCCAGGTCATTAGACGTAAAGGGGAAGGGCTATAAATGGCAAACTGAGATGTAGATAAGGCATGTCCCTTGATCCACAGCCGAATAGTGTGGTCACAGGCAAGCTCAGTAACTGCAGCTACAGGCAAACAGCTGGTCAACCTTCACCTTCAACGCAAGTTAGAAACTGAAAACTTTCTTTGAGGTGAAAGGAAACAGCCAGAAGTGGTCGATCACACATCCTACAGCGCCATTGACAATGAGACTTAACAGTACAGCTGGAGTTGCCGCTTTGGAGTCAGCATCCTGCCCGAACCGGTGGTTTGATGCAGCCCCGTGTCTCCCCCTGAGCCACATCAGTAATCAGAGGTCATGTTCCCCCCTCCACATCTGGTCCGATGCTGAACTCTGCAGCCGCTCTGCAGAGGGGCCAGTGGGGACCTGATAATGAGAACCACAGATCCTTGTGTCTTCTCCAGTGCCGTGTTCTTTTATGAGCTTTGACACAAGGACAAGTTGTAAAGAAATCTACATGCATGTGGCCTTTTCCCATCCTCTCAGATACAAACCCATGACAAGCTGACAAGGGGTCAATGGACGCCTGGAGGGGAATGTCATCTGTTTCGCCGCTCAGATAATGCACTGTGCCCTGGCACCGATCCAGCACCGCTCAGATCGGAACATGAAGAAAGGGTGTTTGAACTGCATAACGAGCTCATTTTCTTTGGCTTGAATTGCCTGAGAGTTTAAATCAACACTGGAGACAAATCACAAAGAGGGAAACTCTTTGGCATGTGCTTAGTCCAATCTGGAATTATTTAGTCATTCAAATTTCAATCACACTTAACTTTTCATACTCCAATCATATCAAGCAGTCCGTGTATTTATATAGTAAGTGCCTGTGCTGGGATAGGTCCTGGGCATGAGAGAGAAGGCATGCGGTGGGGCAGGAAATGTCCAACACGAGCGCGTCCTGCCTGACAATGCAGCCCTCTTCACTGAGTTAAGCAATCCGTCAACAACCAATTGAGTTTGAAAATGCCTGAGAGATCACATTAGGGCTGACCCGAGCTGACCTCCCTCACTAACCAAAGCTGTCCCCAAATGATGTGCGCAACCAGACATTTGCATATAGAATTTCCTGAAAGGCAACAAACAGCTGTAATATCCCAGGACTAACTCACTGATCAGAGTAGTGCGAGCAAGTCTTGACAACCTGGAATCTCTTTCTCCAGAGTGGACTGAGTTTACTGGACAGTCCAGTACCAGAGGATATTAAACATACCAAAATGGCACTTTTTGCCACATCCACTGGCCTATGTTGGCTCCATCTATCACATGTCTAATATTTGTAGAAAGCAGTCTGTGTAAACAGTGCAATAAAAACATACGGCGCACATGGTGACTCATATTCTAGCTCGCAAACTGCAAGTGTTCGTGTGTTTCTGTCACCATCTAAACGCCTTGGATGAAATGCAATCAAATTCCTGCCTGATTCCAAACCGATCAAAAGAGAAACGTGCAGTGAGAAGGCAAACAGTTTGCCATGTTAATCCCACATTTAACCCAGATTAAATGACAGCTGTACAACATTTGAAAAAACGAGCAGCAGGATAATTGTGAGCTATGATACTCAAACACACGAACAGCTACGACAGACGGCGACTCTGATAGTCAGTAATGAACTTTTTCTCACTTCATTTTCTGAATGACTTGTTTATCATTTTCTAATAATTATTCCAGCTCATCCTACAGTAGATACAACTTTAAGGTACTCAACTCCGACACCCGCAGCCAACCCACATCCACTGTTGTTTTGTAAATTCAAAGAGGGCGGAAGCTTTGTGAAATCTGACATTCTTGTCCTTTTTTGGTCAGCGTGAGGGCAGGATACCTACATACTGTACCTCAATAATACATTCCATGACTGCAGTTTACTGCTATGTGTGTACTTTGGAAACCATTCGGCATCCCAGGCCTTGAACTGCTAACTTGTTATTACAGGGTTTCCACTAAAGGTCACTCGAGGTGCCACTGAGACAACTGTAGCCGCTGACATTATTTATGTGCCACAGTGGCTGTTAAAATTGCAATCACAATAAATAAATTGCATAAATAATTCCTAAAGTTTCCACAGCAGTATTGCTAAGGTAGGATATCTGTCAAGGCACAGATGCATTATAAGATGCTATGTAAATAAAGTTCTAAATATTATTTTTTTTAGACAAGAACACACAATATGTAAAGAAAAACATTTTGTGACAATTATTGTAAATTTCAACTTCATGGACAAGCTCAGGAACTATGCATAGATTATAGGTGAATATAGCAGATATTTACTGTAGTGACAGAAAATTATTTAGCTTTCTGCATATTTTCTGTCATGCTGGCACCCATTTCTTAAAAATTAAGCAATTTTTTTCAATAAAAATTAATTATAAGTATACCTGCCTCTGATGTTTTTCTCTGATGTTTTTCATACTGTGATGAAAAGGAACCAAATAACCAGAATAACTGACCTGAAACCACTAAATGTTTCACAAAGCTTATTAATAAGAAACCTGTGAATATTATGAGTGAAAAAAATACAAATTAAATATATTAATCTAGCCTTCCAATATCAATCAGATGGTTATCCCTGAACTCATGTTTCTACAAGGGTATTTTTCTGATTTTTCAGTATTATCTGGAGGAGTAAACAGTAGGCTTCGCTATTTACTCTGTCCTCACTCCGGCTCCTGCTGCACACTTCGCGTCGCCTTTTCATGCCATGTCTCACTGCAGAACTGCTGACTGTCCCCTCTGTCACAGAGCAACTCGGATCCGAGCTGGGAATAACCACGCTCTGGATCTTATTGTAAATCTGCCGAGACACACGTTTCTTTACCCCAGAAAACGCAGCCCTGCCTGGCCCTCCAACGGAGTCCCCACCCATCCAGTTCAGCTATCAATCTGTCATTCATAAAGTTGGGGAGACAAATGGGCAAACAACGTACGCCCGCAGGACCAGTGCAAATAAAGCCTCCCCAAATCAGCCCGTGTTTGGCGAATCTGCTTCATGAAGCGCTTTCTACTTTATGCGTAAAATTCTGCCAAGATCGTCCTCTACGCTTTGCATGCGCTTGTCAAAAATACCTACTTGCACCCAGGAAACAGTCCGTTAACCTTCTGAAACAGCTTGTTGAAGACGGACCATCTTCCATGTCGGATTGTGAGCGCAAAAGGAGAGAGGAGCCACGGAGAAAAGTGCGCCTCTGCAGCTGCAACTTGGTGCGTCTGGGCACAAAAAAAATAAAAGAAAAAGAAAAAAAATCAAAACTATTCCAGGACGCGCTGAGGTGATGGTGGTGTCCTCAATGCTTTGAGGCTGTGCACGGTTTAGGAAGGGCAAGGAGAGCACAGTGTGCCGCCGCCCCCCTCCTCCACCAGTGCTATGATCCAGCACCGCTGGCCGAGGTGTAGCTACGGTCGGTCCGCCTCCTCGGCGTGGTGGCTCCGCTGTGGATGTGCAGCAGCAGCAGACTGAGGGGAGCGGAGATGTCGACGCATAGACACAGAGAAATGGGAGTAAACACACACACACACACACACGGACGCACGCACGCACGCACACACACACGGGAGCGCGCCACCGTCAATTTACGCAGAGCGAGCCTTTGTAATTTTCAAAAGAAAAGCCCAGATGGTGTTTGCTGCAGGAAATACCCAATGAGAAAAGCTCAAACGAGAAAAGCCTGATTCTGTTTTTATCAGTCATGAAAACACATTAATCAACATTTTTTTATGAATGTCTAATAAACAAACGTCCATTGGTGATTAATAAACTGTTTTTATGCGGCTATGAGATATTACTGCAAACATTCATTATGGCACTAATCACAATGAAAAAGCAGAATGTGTGCTTTCTTCATAAAGAAATTATTGATTCTCAATATTTTCGAAGATTATCCATCCAGTAAACCTTTATTTTTCTACAAACAAGTAATTTGAAGGGCCAATCGTCCTTATTTCAGATATTTTTGCGCACTTGACGCGTCTGGGACGCTCTCCATCGACGCTGCTGTGTTGAGCTGCTGTTCCTGTTCCTGAATTTGGCTGCTGTTTCCTGATCCACGACTGTGGTCAAGGAGGAGAAAGTAACAACCTTCAAATTTACAGCATGGCAGGACAAGGCACTGGAGCGTTTAGTTTTTTCATGCACTGTCTGAAAAGATGCAGCGTATCATGTTTAAAGACGTCGGGTCTTTACGCATCGACGTGCCCTTTGGCAAGGCACTAAACTCCCTCCTGCTCTCCAGGTCTTGAAGACTCTGACCTCTGACTTCATCAGCAGGGAGATTTAAAATCAAGGATCATTCTGCGGAGTGAAGTAACCAGATCTTATGAATGGCTTGTTCCCAGAATGCACTTTCATTCAGATCAGTCTTTCACTAAGGCCAGACAAAGGACAGCCACCATAGCGCAGCCAGTCTGTGTAAGAAAAATACGTATATAACATTTCACCATAGTGCAGTCACGGAAAGTCTATTTAATGTACTGAAAACACAAAAAACAAAAGGACAGTCTAAACATTGATAATACCAAGGTCTATTTTGTGCCTTATCTAGCTTGAGATTGTACATAAAGTTCTTTTGTGCGAGGAAAATAAGGTTTGTCTTTCTTTGTGTTGATAATTTGGCTCCTAGCTTTAAATATCTGCAGAGACGTGCGTTTACTAAAGGAAGGTATTCAACTGATTTATTTCACCAGCCTAACTCAGTTGCACATTTACATAAATTATAATTGTAAATATTGCCTTGAATTGGCACAGTAAAATAAATCAATGTGGTACATTCCTTTAGCAAAGGCCTAACTCTGCAAATCTCTGCAAAGACTGCACATCTGCAGTGCCACTGAAATATTTAGACACACTCACTACAGTCCTGGAGTGGAGACATAATCCTATAAGAATAATGACCAATCCCATAGTGAGAGTAATGAAAATAATGGAATTAACCTCAAATTCTATCAAACAGATGAACATTTTGGTTTCTCAAGAAGGCAATCTAGAGGGAAAAAAAAACAATAGAAGCTTGGTACGAACAATGTGCTTCTACGGTGCAGAGTTAAAATTTGAAAATGCCACAAATTAAATGTTAAATCCCAGGAGATCACAGTGCAATGCCAAATCTTTTCCTTCTTTAAACAAAAACATAAAAAAGTTAAAGTCAAGTGTGAGTCAAAGGATTTCCGGAATCAGCCTGAGTTTTCTCTGACGTCTTTAAGGCCACCGTTAATTCCTGTTAACTCTACAGTTTATGCCTTAAAGCTAGCCAAAGAATGCAGCACCACTAATGTTTATATTTCCAACGTATCCAGAGACATATTATTCATCTATAGGACACTGGTAGAGCAAAACAATCCTGACATAGAACTAATTTTATGCTGTAAATCAACAAACTCCACACAGCCTTCCTAAGGAGCTCTGTTTGGATTAAATGCACAGAATATCAGCGGATATCAACTGATTTGTCTTTCTGTTCATGTGAATTGCTGAGGTGGGGATACTACATCAAGTCCCAAATGAAGTGAGCCCCCTATCTCTACAACCTTTGCAGACGTGTGCTCGTGCTATCAGCGCTCAGAGCGCCTAAACAGCTTTGACTCTGCAACATGATACAGCATAAAGTGTGCCAGACTCCCTCATGGCTGCAGCATTACATACTGATCATATCGAGAGCGCCAGAGAGAGATAGTGTGGGAGCTGTGGCAGGTTACGTCAGCAAGTGCGCCATCAATCACTGGCATTCCTACACTTTGGAGCAGCTGCTCCATTCAGAGGTCTCATGTATATATAACATAATGGATTCTCTCTGTTGCTTTTTCTTCCATTTTAGCCTGATCGGAAAAGCCCTTAAACGTAGAAACAACACTCTACACTACACCCTAACACTGCTGATTTTTCATTGATGATGCTGCCTTTTGATTATTTTTTACAACAAAGCTCGTATCTGTTCATTTGAAACACTAATCCGACACTATTTTCTAATGCCCAGGAATTTGGCAGTTAGTGCTGAAGGGAGAATCAAAGAAATTCAGCCATCTCTGTGAAATTTAACAACATGTAGCACATCACCAACCTCCTATTTAACAATACATCTGGGAAGCCCACATAGAACACTTATTTCCAATCTTATTTTCTTCTAATATAAGGAAACATATTAAGAAAAATAAGGGAAAAAGGAGTTTGGCAAAAATGTTTGAAATGTAACAAGTAAAACAAGCAAACAACAAAATTTAATGAAACAAATCTCTGAGCTGATGAAGCTCCTTTGACTGCTTTAGGGCTCACCTCTGTGCGTCCTCCCTGCACTTCAAGCAGCTTATGCACGGAAATTTAGATAGAAAACAAATGCTTGAAAACGTTCCCTGCAAAGTTCATGACTGGAAGTTTATGAGCTTACGTGAGACGGTTACGGCTGAAGAACTTATAGGGAATGCAGTAGATCACAAGGGATGCCACAGCTCTGTCTGTGACCTGCCAGTGAACTCGCCTGATCCGCTGCTCTCCAAAGTGGCAAAGCAACCGTTTTTTTACGCTTTATGAATTATGGCATAACAGGAAGTAACTGACCAGCCTGACCTGTCAAAACACACTGATATTTCAACTGTGCTTAGATCAATCCACTTGGAATGAAAGACAGTCTCAGAAAAATTACCTAAAGACACAATACCAGAAAAAAAAGGTTTTAGGTTTTATCCACACAGAAAGCTGTATTTTTTGCACACCGTTCAAAAATGGCTTCTGTTTTAATGTATGTTTATAAGAGATGCAGGTTCTTACTTTGGATTCACACTTGAAAAAAGACACAAGAGCAACAGAAAGATCCCGGCAAATCTTGAGCTGTCAGATGTTTCCTGTGCTCAGGTGATCTGCATTTTGTTACGGACACATTGTTGGTTGCTGCTTGAGCCTCCTGATGTCTGTAGTGGACATGTAAAGATTACCCAGTCCTTACTTTGACCCTGACATTTTAGGACTTTGTTCCATGAGTTTCTAAATTGTAGTAATATTGTCATTTCAATAGGACATTCAGCTGTATACCTTTTCCAGTTATAACACATTTTCTTACATTTCTCCTGACAAGATAATGTCCTGGGCAGTGTTGGAAGAACTGAGATCCTTTATAATTAACTAAAAGTAGCAATATCACACTGTAAAAACCTGCACTATTACCCAGGCAGAGTATTATTATTATGGATGCATTCATGTTCTGATTGAGAAAGTATTCACTTTGACTATTTTGTTGCTATAACTAAAAATTATTCTGTTTAAACTGTAATTTACTGAATATTTTCTCTACAAAAGTACAAAATGACATCTTGATTTTTTTCCCCCCAACCAGTTTTGTCCAATTCCAAAAGTATTAATTTTAAGACAAAGAGAATCAGCATGACCCCCAAAATGTATAGTAGTGCATTATATGTTACAAGTGCATATGTTTTGAATGGTAAACCTTCATATCTACAACTGTCCAATATTGGAGTGTATTTCCCTTCAAAATGTAGCTAAGTATAGAAAAATGTTTAATTTGACATCCAAAACTAAAGAACCTCAAATTTGTGGTTTAGCACTTGAGTAAATGTGCTTTGTTCTGTTCTGCAAATGGTCTTAGCTAATTTTGCACTGAGGATCATATAACAAAGAGAAGTTTACGAGAAGATAATCCTAAGAGTTTCAATAAAAAGCAACCACACTTTTCTTTTTGGTGCTTGAAGACATTTTACCTTTCATCCAAAAGGCTTCAGGTCATATTTCTTCAGTTCAGAACTAAATAAACCTCTTGGATGGGAGGTGAAATGTCTTTAAGAACCAAAAATAAATGTCTGGTTTCTTTTTATTGAAGCTGTTAGGGTGACCATGATGTGGACGTCTGTGAATCTTCAGATAATTTACAGGAAGATCATAGGTAGGCAGGTAACAAGCTGGATTTTGTTGCTAAATTGGAATCACAGTACCTTGTAATTTATTTAGAAACAAATGGAATAAATTAACTAAGCACAAAAGACCCAGGAACACCTCCAAAATGTCCGTCAGGGCTCTCTCTGGCTTGATCTACATCAATTTGGATGGGGAGTGTACACTTTATTCTCTGTCAGCATCATCCTGCCACCAAATCCCATATCCATCTGTGAATGGATAGCACGTGTGTTACAGAAAAAAATATGGAAATCAAAAAGGTGATGATGAAAGAAGCTGAAATCTCATCTGTGTTAACATGGGAAGTGTGTGTCACATGCAGAAGGTTCCTATGGCTTTTGGTAAAAGAGCGGCTTTGCTATTGTCCGCCGGGGGGATCAACAGCTGACTGGAGAGTGAGTGGTCGGCAGCCATGCTTAACTGTTCTCCCCTCTCTGCTGTTTTTAGCAAACATCCTCCTGATGACTGCGTCCTGCCTCCCAACATGAGGGCTGCACATCTTCAGACATGTGTGTTCTTGTTCACACACGGCCTCACCCTCCTGCCCCCCACATTACAGACCTCATCCACTTAAGCACATTTCTGATTCAAGGCACTGTACAAGCTTTTTGCACACTGCGCACACACACACACACACACACACACACACACACACACACACACACACACACACACACGCACACCGCAGATGTAAGTGAAACATTTACAGATCACATGCAAACACATGCAAACATGCACACATGTACACACGCAGGAGCACATCTATGGAGACGCACACACACACACACACACATCACATGCGGCAGACACACACCACAGAGACTTCCAGTCCCCTCCCCCCAACTGAATAGTCTGTTCTGACAATCCACAGGACAGCCGGAGCATTGACGTCAGAGGCAGGCCCATGAAAATACAGGGTCCCTGGGGGGCTGAGGGAGTTATGCACATCTTCACAGCTTGGCTCGCAACTAGTTCAACAACCAAAGAGCATATTAATGCCTCTGTTTACTCTTATTTGTCAGAAAATGCAATAATAATAATAAAAGATATTAATGAAAAAACGGTCCACATATACACAAAAGCCTGGCATGCACAAATTTGCGTGCGACTGCAATGCGGCTCATCTCAAATGTGACGTCAATGGACGTCATTGCACTGTGATCCATTAGGACAAATATGAGACAGGTGCATAATTTAGGTTAATGGAAATACAAATCACAGCACACCATTACCTGCCCTCTGTCGTCTTAATCATTGCCATTTTGAATAACTGCTGTCAGATTGCGGTATATTAGACGCACCCAGAGGAAAGGTTTGTTGCTCGCTCAGACATCTTCACAGTCCCGAGAGAAAAGATGACATCTTTGTTTATCGCACAGTGTTCTCAAGCTCATTCTGTTTTTGTTCTTCTAAGAAATCATTAGGACATCAGATCCATTAATCTCATTGTTCTCTGCTCATTCTCCTCCTCTCACCTTTTCTGAGATGATCATAGGTGGAGTTATTGTTTGCCTGCCTGCAACCAAAGATAGTGTGTGTTGCTGTGGTCTTAGCTGTGTTGTTTCAAAGAAGGGTCCTACAGACACAGGAAAAAGGCATATGGGTGTCTAAAATGTGTCTTGATCTTGGCTTTTTTGGGTAGAAAGCACTGTAGGTTATTTCAGGAAATGATAGTGATACAGCTGGAAATTTATTTAACTGAAAAAGTGTCAGCATATGTGCCTATGGGTGTCCATATGTACGGTATATTTAGATATCATAAAAATAAGAAAAATATAGCAGAGGATGAATATAAAATTAACATTGTTATATTCTTATTTTATTATTTATTATTTTATTAATGGTCCAAAATACAATAAAGATGATTTTATATAATACATTTGGATTTTTATTCCAAAGTGAAACATACGACAAACTGGAAAATGGAATTTTTAAGGCAGCACCATGCTCTCCAAAATCGCTCCTATAATTTTGCCACCCTCAATCAATTAACCAGTATTTAAAATCATTAATGCACTCATTATATTTACATTAAAACACGTAGAACTCATAAGCATGAAGTTTTTGGAGATAAACAGAAAAATTGCAGATTGGATCACACCTTATTTTTTCACTCTTTTGAGAACTATTTGCTGACTATTTTCATTCTCCATTTTTACCTTGTGGCACAGAACAGAATTCTTTATTGTCATTGTACAGCGTGCAACAAAATTAATCAGCAGTCCTGTCAGTGCACTCACACAATCTGACAGTTTTGAAGGTACAATAAGAAATGTGTAACTATAGAATATAACATCTAGTAGAGAAAAATAGCATGTGCAAGTGTATGTATGAAAACAGTGGGACTTTTCTTCTTTTTCTCCAGGAGTGCAAATGATGTTGCACATCTGGATATTGCACATTGCTGGGGCATGTACGAAAAAATATGGCTTAAGTAGTGCAAAAATGACGTACAGGGCACAGTCGTATGTAAACGTAGTTTCAGTAAATACATGCAAGGTGCATGAGGTAGCATGTTAGCTAAGTTAAGTCTGTCCATTGTCATTGTTTCTCACAGAACATGGCAACCAAGATCAAAATGAAGTTTACAAAACTGAATGAATGCAGTAGTGGTCCTCTGAGATAATTTTTCATGAACCTAATTTCATGCATATGACTGGGTTTGACCACAATGCATCAAGGTGATGGCTTTCAAGTCCATCCACATGCAGAAGGTGTTGATTGTTTAAATTGTGACTATAAACTTTGTTGCCTTAGGAGTTACCTGGGCAGCCACTGTCCTCTTTTGTAAATCTAGTCCAAGCTAAACATCTAAGCGTCCGTAAAAAATTGCAAAAATAATCGGACTAAATCGTTTACAGTGTGTTATGGCTTTGCACGGAGGACAGAGCAAAGTGAATAGAGCTGGTCTCAGTTGACTCATCTCCTGTGGTTTCTCTAAAGTCCAGAACTCTTGTGTTAAACCCTAATGATTTTCTGTTGAACCAGATGATTCTTCAAACTTTCGATTGCCCAACAGAAGCTCTGATTGTTTCCTCCGCGTTGCAATAAATTTGAATCTGGATCCAAGCCCTTAATGAGATCCTTATGTACATTTTAAATAATCAGACATTTATAGCTGATGCTTCAGATCTTTTCAGTGCTGCGGCCAATCGAGATGAGAAATACACCAATAAAATCTATTCTCTAGTAGGTGGTGTCTCAATCTGCAAATAAGTTGGGGTAAAGTCTGCCCTGTGAGGACCACAAGCTTTAGCTCCACCTTTGAAGCTCTATCTCCTCTCGTCAGGAGCCCACATGAGCGTAAGACTACAGCATCTTCTCAGAGAAAACATCATCATCACTCGTAAGGTCACATTTTATGACCTGCACAGCTGTCGTATGTCATAACTTGGGGGAAATTTCCTTCCATATGGAGAACATGGTGACAGGAAATCAAGAGTCCGGTGCAATGGAACCATTAAAGACAGGATGACTTTTTGTCAGCACAGTTGCACCAAGGGAAACATTTTAGAGATAATACAGCAGGGAATACATGTTGTGTCCCCAAAGACAAGTGGCCAGTAATAAAACCTAAACTCCTCAGCTGCCTGCATGTCTCTCCAGAAGAGGTACAGTTCTGACTTGTTAACAGGAAACAGGCTGATCTGGTGAAAGTTGCCTTTTATGGACTCACTGACATTAATCGTATGTTCAAGAAATCTGAGGAGGACGATGGTCCTAATTTTCATTTGGGATGGAGCTGATTAAATATAAGTCTTGATCTTTCCAGTATGGTTGTGATAAAGGATTCTGCTTTCTCCTTTGCTTCCTCTGCAGATATCGCAGGCACGTAACAATACTGTTTCTTTTTTTTGGAAATTCCTTTGCAGTTTCAGTAAGACAAAGTTCTTTCTAAGAGCTATGTTACCCCAAAGAAACAGCACAGTCCACAAGGGAACACAAAGAATAGCTGTCAGGGTCCCCAAAATGGCAGAATGTCATACTCTTCATCTTCACTATCCTCTACCTGCCAATGGCGCTCCAAAGTTTGAAGACAAGGTCTAATAAAAGTGCATGACTGGCCACATGTCGACTGACTGGACTGTCTAACTGGATAATTCAACCTAATTTGTGCAAGCCAGTCCACTACTTAAATAGTCTTCTCCTGACAGTTTTGCCGAGACAGTTTATTAAATTGATCTTTCTGGAAAAACTACAAAATTACATTAAGGCACCATCTTTGTAATCTAAATGGATCCTTTGTACAGCTGGACTTGAAGGACTGGTGGGCAGTGGTGGTTTAGTTGAATCTGACTATTATCTAGTCAGTTCATAATCACTTCCGCGATGCAAAACACAACAGCCACAATATTTGATTTGCAAAGTTGCCATACATGATATTTTTAGCTCTGTTTTTGCCTCAGTGGTCCAGTACAACACCTGCATTACTACTGACACTGGAGGTGGCGTCATTGCTCTTTGGCTAAGTAGAAGAAAATGAATGGATGACTCGTACCAAAAGTCCTGACCAATCTTGAGAACGACAGATAATTTGGAGCCCACGTCTCAGTTAAGAAAACTTTGTTGTTTTTTTTTGCTAAATCCAATATTTTAGGCCCGTAGACACTCATCAATACACAATGCAATCTGTAATAAATTAATCTGGCCAATGATGGTGAGTAGTCTAATCCTTCTTGCTGCAACTCTTGGCACCCTTACAGCTTTGTATGCCTGGCTAGTGTTTGGGTATTGTAATTGCTGAGACATAAGACTGCAGCAAAATGGCCAAAGCTAAACCTGACAGGGCAAGAGGTGAGCTGTCAGATAATCTGACAGGTTTTAGGTAGACTACCAGTTTCACCAGATTGTCTGAGCCACCTAATTTGGAGGTAAACCTAAAGTGAGCGTGCCTAAAATGTCAGCAACAGTCTCGTATTTACAGAGGAAATATCTGTTAATGCTAACACAGACAGCAGGGCAAAGCTGAACCAGGGAATGAACTCTGAAAAATGTTTATGAGCAGTTAGTTTAGGCAATAACTTTTCTGCTCACCCTTGTCTTTCTTCCATATAATTTTGGTTCAGCTGAGGGTTTGTTTAAAGTTGTCTCTCTACTTGTGTCTCAGTGGTGATTGGGGATTTTTCCCACGTTGCAGCCATTAACTTGGGGAGGACAATGTTAGGCTATTTTATCCGAGAGAATTAATGGCTCACAGCTACAAAAAACAAACAAAGAAGCTGTAAAAACCCCTCTTTTCCTTTCAGCGAAACCAGTGAAGCTTCTTGTTCTTGATCAGGAGAAAGGAAACCATTCTATGTGCTCTGTTAAAGGCGCGTGGCCGCCTGTTTCCTCCCAGTACCAACAATGGGACTTAATAGTGACAAGGACTTCTACACTGTAGGAAATACCAAAAAGCATGAAAATAAATAGTAAAGAAAATGGCAGTGGTGCAAGGCCATAGTTCATAGTGCTCAGGTGTAAAAGACTGATTGTATGTGTGCAACATCTCTATCATTTCTGAGATCTCTAGTCAATTTATGATAATCTTTTATTGATTTTAATGCACACTATTTATATGTCGATTTTCATAGAGTAGGATAAAACAATTTAGATCTAATTGTGGTTTTAAAACCAATGGCTTTTTGTGTTTTTAAATGTAAACTGGAACCAGAATTCATAGATGAGCACAGATGATGCAAGGCAGGAGGTGTGAAAAGGAAGTAAAAACCAAGAAAAATCAACTTTACATCAGTGTCATAATTTCTACTCATTCTTGTAATAATTCAGCAAGTGATGAAATTCTGAATGTGTTTACAACTGTAATGTAGCAATTAATGTACTGTGCAGCACGAGAGTAATGGCGTCTCTCATAAAAAATGAATGTTTAATTTTATGCCAATTTTTCTAGAAAGCATTATTCTGAACGGTAAATTATTTAGTCCCTGCAGGGAAAGTCCTATATCACTGTCCTATCTACATGAAGGTCAGAGGTCAGGGATCCCTGGAAGCTAATGGATATTCTTATATACTACTGGAACCTAAAGGCAGGACACTCTAGTCAGTAAAAATAAAAACATTAGAGGTTTGTAAGGCAACACTCCAAGCAGCAGAATGTACTCTGACTGCAAAATGAAGCATTTGTAAATTCAGAGCACTGCCAGAATTCCTCTGCTGAAATTCAGAGCATCGCACACACACAGTTAGCAGACTGTGTAGAGAAGACATCTCAAATGTACAACTGAGGCCAAATGCCATAATGTTAAATTAGTTTAACAACATATAAATGCAGTTCCTTACACCAAATCTGCTGTTTCATTTACTACCATATGTGCAAGGTGAGTAGAGGCCGAAAAAATTTAATTCTAATTTTTCTGTTTATTTGTCAGCTGAAAATCTGTTAATCAGGTAGATCTAATCCAGAAGGACGCAGGCAATTTTGTTTTCTTGGCCAAGTGCAAAGAGAAAAAAGCAAAATCCCTATAAAATACGTCTTCCTCCAGTGTTTTGTTTATTCAAAGCTTGTTCACTACATGATTGCAATGTGCAGTTGGTGGTGAAAATGCACTGCTGTGGTCCACGATGAACGTATTTCACTGAACATCTCAACAGTTTCAGCGAGGAAGTTGACAGTGGCGGCCGTCTTCTGCTCGTGTGCCACATGCTGACAAATTTAATGTGACCATATAACAACTCTAATGCTCTCAGTGGCTCCCTGTGCCTCAGACCTTGCGCCGCACAATTGAATTCAAAAGCAAAGAGGATTAACGTGTATAATATGGCGAGAAATAAATAAGAGAAACGTTGATAAGGCTCCCATCAACACATGAAAGAAGACGGGGAGGGGAACACGTGTTCAGAGAGCTCACAAACGGACAGGTGGTGCAGATATGTGATGTGGAAGCTGTGTGCTGAGCGCTGCAGTGGAGAGAAAACTGCAGAAGGCACATGAATCAAAAAAGGAAAGAAAAAAAATTTAAATGGGTGAAAAAAAAATGTGATGAAAGAAGTGTGCAGGGGTGGTGGTGGTGGTGGTGGTGAGGGGCTTGAGGGGGGGTGTTGGTGGTGGAGGGGAGGAGGGGTTGGGGGGTGCATTTGCGTCAGAGCTCGAGCCAATGAAGTCAGAGATGGGGCAGGCTCGAGCAGGAGATGCTTTTACTGCCACTCACAGCACCCGCTTGGGCCTCATGTCCTCTACGTCACAGAGCTGGCACAAATTATGCCTGCTCTGTGCACACACGTATGCACACACGCAGTGAAAATGTAATTTATGCGCATTATACACATATCTCGCACGGTTCAATGACATCTGAATCAGCTCAGCAGCAAGACGTGTAATTTATAGGTAAAACCACAGGGAAAGATTTCACTTTGAATTTGCAAGAAATAAAAAAAGATGGTAGATTTTGACGTTTGCTCATAAAGAAACCGTTTTTACATGCATTATTTATCATCACGCTTTATGTAGCATTAAGCTGTTAACGTAATGTTTAAGTAAATGCAACATATAGCCTGATAGCTCTTCCAGAAGCAAACGGTTTTCTTGCGTCAGTATCAAAGCATGCATTAGCAGCACAGGAACGGCTCCAGAATTTATTTATATATTATATTTATGCAATATTACATTAGCATTAAATAGCTTCTGCTGATTGGTCCTGAAGTGTTCTTACATGTCAACTGATTAATTAGGGATATTTCAGGAAAAGGTACATTTACAGATTTTCTTACAAATAATAAGGATGCTGCAGATTTAAAAAAACAAAAAACAAAAACATTTCTTTTTAACAAATATGCAATAGAAATAAATTCATATAAAAATCCCATTTAGAAAATAATTCTCTGACACACACGTTTACATACACACGCTCCTGCATCCTCTCACACATGCAAATCCTGGTTATTTAGATTAGCGGGCAGTGTTTCTGTTGGCACCACTTCTGACCTAGATTATCATATCCGTAATTCTGGGGGATGATTATGATGATGAGCATGTGGTCAGAGGTCCGTGGGGGAGGTGGGGGTAAAAAACAAACAAACAAAAAATACACAACTAAACAAAACAAACACTGCTCACTGGCTTTGCTGACGTCACGCAGCCGTGTAAAACGCTTCACTGTGCAATCTTGTAAAACTGCAGGCGAAACAGGAGGTCAGATGTGTTCCCTCGGATCTTCACATGACGGCAGACATAGGATCACATGTTGAGCGTGCACATGGGCAAAAAATACAGGGACGTCTGCAGATATTTTCTAGCAAAGGTTGTTTTTTTTTGCATCATGACGTGGGATAAAACACGATTTAGATTTGGGCTTTTTGTGCGTCTGACCCTGTTACAGCAGCCAGAGCAGCAGCTGCAGCTCTGCTGGCAGGAGTCACATCCTAAAGGTGATGACGCAAGCAGGAGACATGAGCCATGACCTCATCGGCTCACCATCAAACCATCACTCTGCTCTGTACCACACACACACACACACACACACACACACACACACACACACACACACACACACACACACACACACACACACACACACACACACACACACACACACACACACACACACACACACACACACACAGAGCTTTACAAACGGCAAACACCCTCCCTCAGTGCTATATGCTGCTACCACTGGGCTTGTTGAACATATATAGACTGACATGCTAGCAATGCCCTGACCAAAAAGAGGCCTTTGAACAAACAAACACACAGTTGGATCATTACCTACAGCTGAGTGATGTCACACACACTCAGTGTGTGTTCTTGTGATGGTGTGTGTGTACAGTGAGGCGCCGCCGACTGAATGTTTGACTCTGCTCCTTGTACAAGCATTACACGTAGATGCACCAAGAAAATAGGGAAATGATCTGAGACACAACAACACAGTTTACAGCACCTACAAAATGAAATGGATATTATTATATATGGGCTTTTTTTCTATTTATTGTTTTCTACTACTGATTGATTTTAGTCAGAACTTGCCAGATGTGCTTTCATGCCATAAGAACAAAGAAGAGGAAGAATTTTTCAATCTTAGTTGCGCAAAAAAATTGGGCAAGAGTACAGTCAAGTATGAATAAATAACTTAACAAATATCTAAGTGGCACGTCAAGTTTTATTATTATATAAGTTGGGGAAATATTGTTTTTCTAAAATAAAATAAAGACTATATTATAATTAATCGTGTACTTTGGATTATATTTGTCATCCCTAAAAAAATACAGTAATTGGTGCATAAAGCAAAACAGAGTCAATAAAATGTGATTGATAATTTGCACAGGCAGATATAAATCAATTCTGTGCCTCAGGGGGGGGAAAAAAACTCTTAAAAAAAGAGAGAAAGCAGAGAAGGAATTTGGACAGCTGCTCCGGGGGGTTGAGCGGTAACTGGCTGCCTGCATCTCTCATCAGAAAACCAAACAAAGTACCGGTAAGTATGAATCATAGGTGAGAAACATGAGCGCCTGTCGATCTCACTGCACAGCTGACATCAGAACAGAGCGAGGTGGCCACGCAGCCAGACGTCAGGTCTGTCTGTTCACTGATAATACACGGATACAGTCCATTCATGAATTAAACACACTCACACACACATTCACACACTGCTCTTGTCTCTGACTCACACGATAATCTGAATGATCAATCTGAACTAATACAACACTCAACATTTCAGCAGCTGTAGTATAGTTTTCTTTAATTTTCTTATTTTACAGTCTAATTGTTGGATTTTTTGAAAATGGTAATGATAAGATGTTTACCACTGCAGTCAAACTGAAATCTAGCAACTTCAGTTCAATATAACATTTTTTTCATGTTTGTTTTTTGCTAGTTCACAAAAATTGTGATCCTGGAACTACTTTTGAAATTAAAGGTGCATATATAATCTGTAATTTTAGAGAAGTTTGCAGCAGCTGTTACCAAATCCACATTTAAATTATTATTATTAATAAAAGAAATATCTTAATTCTAAGTTTCTGCTTGTCTGCTTCATGGTGAATATTTCTGATGCCGCTCCCTGCTTTTCATTTTTATACTTTAGCCCCACCTAGTGTTTGTCTATCTCAGAACGCTGGTGGAAGCATCTACCAGCTACCTTCAAGCTAAGGAGAGGGTAAAGGTCAGAACTAGAAAAAGCTATTAAACAATGCATAGCTGCAAAAGGTTAACAAACATTATTAAAGGAAAAAGATGGACTCTTATGCAAACCTTTTTTAGTGCACTATTGTGACCTGCAATACACATTAAGACCACAAAGAGGTATTCTTGTACAAGTTGATCTTGTTCCAAACTGTCTGCAGCTGCAGCCTCTGAAGCTGTGAGCTGCTGCACAACTTCAGTCCTGAGAGAAGAACATGGATAAGAATATTCGTAAAGACGTGTGTACGTGTGTGAGGCTGAATGCGGTTTTACACACTAAGTGCTCCATGGCGTCACAGCGGTGGCACACAGCCCTGCCAGCCTCTGCTGCACTTCCACAGTCTTTCAGCATCGTGGGCACAAAGCCAAGCTAAAAAGACACACGTGGTGCGCTGCTGGAAAGCCATCCCATCGTGTGACGCTGATGAGCAGCCTCAGTTTAATCTACATGGACAAACCAATCCAGGAGATCTGGAACTATTCTCTCAGCAGTCGGAATTCAAAATGAAAGAGAAACTCTAACTGGCCTTGACCGTGCTGATCTCCTGTCTCATAGGAACAGGGCCTTTTTGTTCCCGTGAGTGGAGGCCATTTTGTAATGCATGACGTATTGTTAATGAGGTGGGAGCGCCATCATTGTTACAGTGGAGAGGATATATGGCAGCCATTTGCTCTAATGACTGTGATGCAGGAATACACAGATGACACATTTAAAAAATTAACTCGTCTCCCACCAGACAAACTTCTTTTGTAATGAATGAAAAAAAATTAAATTGCTGGATTTATTAACCTATTACTAAAATTATTGGAATTATATTTACATATATCTACACATGCAGTGATTGAAAAAACATAAAGCTGCCTAACAATGGTTGAAACTGCTTTCATTAATGTCATATGGAGAGTCACCAGCAAATTATCACCAAACTCTGCAGCTCCTGGCAGCTCTACGACACATTTCATTATTTTTAGCTCATTTGATTTTTACAAAGAACTGTTTTTGTTCATTTTTGTGGCTCTCATTACATTAGACTTATCTAGCAGCAGGCTGTTCAGTTAGCACACAAGAAAAGTTAATGGCAAACTGGCAAAGAATATCAGGCTTTTAGCAGGAGGTGGTGGAGACCAAAACAGAGCTGAAAGGTGAACAAATATTGTACTTGCATTCATTATGCTGGCAGAAACACACACACAAACACACACACACACACAAACACACACACACACACACACACACACAACATACTAATGTAGAATGACCGCCAAATATCTGTCGCAACCTTTTGCTAATGTTTTTCGTGATTTTACACCATCATACTACACCTGGATTGTGTTTCACTGCACCCACTAACATGTCATTTTGCATTAAATTAACCATGCATTTTAAAAATATATATTATCTCTTTTTATTCTTACTTATGGGATTGTTTTATTTGTATTCTGCCATATTTAAAGTTTATTAGTATTCATTCATGCATAACACCGAGTTCATATTCAGTATACAGTCTTTATGATATTAATTGATCAACCTGTAACTAGAGGAGCTGCTCGTTTACACCGTTAACCAGCTGTGGTAGAGGTGGTTGGTGGGTGGAGAGCTGAAGTGGGCACCCAGGAGTGGCCCTGTAATTGGCAGGTCCAGGCTACACATCAAGAGGCAAGACAAAAAATGCTTTGTGGCCCTGATATGAATCTCAATGCCTCTGTTTCAACACCTCCTCTCCTGGCCTCACCATGGATATCTGAGCGAACAAAAATGATCTCCATGAGAAAATACGAGCTCAGGCGACAATGACTGGAGCAGCGTGAGCAACAGCACTACAGTGACGAGTGAATTTTCAGGTCCTGCTCAACATGTGCCAGTGTACTACAGCTTTATTGTTTTTGTCAGTATCAGTCATTCGGTTTGACCAAATGAATCTATCACAAATTTTGATTTAATTTTACTACAAGCATTTAGCTGACTGAATGCATTTTATTGCCAGACCCATCTTTTAAGTACAATCTATTATCTGGTTACTCTCTTACTAGTATTCACAAACAAACTAATTAAAATTAGGTTTAAAATCTACATTTGCTCTATCATTATGCCTGTATTAATGTACCAGAGTGTACCAAACCTCTATCAAGGCGTTCAGGATGGCAAAATCTTGAGTGGGAGGGGTTCAGTGGGCGTGTACCCCCTAAGTAGTCACAGATGCCAGGCACAGTTGGGGAAGGAAGTGCCCGGCTCTCTGTCCGTGTTAGCCAAGGGAAACTCTCATTTGGGCGTGAGCCCAAAATGATACAGAGCCAAAGACTGCAATGTAAACAGGTCACATCTTCATTGCAGACAAACATATCTGCAGGCCTGAAAAGTATTGCACGACATCTGTGGGTTTATTGCGATGTCATGATGAGTCGGTACGTTCAACTTATACAAAATGTAGCTTAATACAGTGGGAGGTAAACGACATTTACTTTGATGAAGTCAATGTGTACGTCACTCTAGTGATAATTCACAAACCTCTCTGCTGTTTTAAAAGAAATAAAACCTAGAAAATTGTTGTCCACTCTACATTAGACACTGTTTATGGAAAGGTATGTTGCTGACAAAATCACAAAATGTAATTTTCCAGAGAACAAAAAGTCCAAATTTCCACATCCCTTAATATTAACTAGGATCAAGATTTGCTTGATGCATTTTTTATTTTTTTTTGTAACGTGGGTGGGTTGATCCTTTTAAGAATTGTATTTTAAAGGAGTTCTATCCCAAAATGAATAAATTCAGTTTCAGATGAATGCAATTTAGTCTTCAAAATCTGATACAACAAATAAGAAACATCGATGAAATTACTATATTTATTTAATTATTGATACGTATTTTCCAAATCTAATCATGACTAATGCAGCCTCGGGGATATCTAATCTCAAATTTTAAACTTGAATAATATTGTGCAAAGGAAGCACCACAGAGCTCTAGTCCATTTCCATCGCTACAACACCATTCATGTGAGCAGGCACGATTCTCTGCTTGAAGGTGATGCTGTTCTTGGCCTTGAACTTACAACTCCTGTCATGTGTTTGCCAGCATAATAGCAGCCGCACTGCTGATCGAGGTATTTCAAAAGCTGCCTCTTGAAAAGGAGGAACGCTTGAATTTCGAACTGAAGGATGATCGGAACCAGTGTTTTCAACCGTTCAATCAGGGATGCAGTAGAAACCTAAACCAGCTGCACTCACTTTGGCCATATAAATCATTAATATGCAAACTCAGAGTGAGTGGTATCAGACTGATGCAAGTTACATGAGATCACAGGCACTTTGAGGGAAGAAAACCATAACATTCCTGAACAGAGGGCTGATTTCTGTTTATACTGGCCTTCCTTTACTATCCACTGATCACAGAACATGTCGCTGTGATCATAACCATGACTGGATTAAGACTTCCACGTGTCACAAGGTGTTTAATGTCAAAGGGACCTGACCTGTAAGAACAAAGTTTGTTACAGTGAGTAGGTTTTATGTCTGCGGTTGAGTTTTAAGACCTCTCTCTGGTGAAGATCCTTTTTTTTTCTTTGTTAACATGTCCATAAGGTAGATTATATGTTCTAGAAGATACACCATGAGTGAAATAAGCAGTCAAATGTCATGCTGGAGATTCTGGCCTCAAACATGTTGATTGAATTACTTCAATATTATTATTTGCCAGTGTGCAGTAGAGATGAGTTTGAGTAGTTTTACAGTGTTTGAGCAGAATTGGAGGTGAGCTGGTGTGCTCAAGCTGCAGTAAGTGGGGAATAATGAGTGAAGAGAGAGGCAGGGTCTTTGTAGATCTACATATTCTGAGGAATATAATGGTGCAGAGGTATATCTAGGCAGGAGATGATTATTGTATGGGGGAAAAAAAACTTCTAAATACATAACTTAGGGATTGAATTAACAACCACAGAGTGAGTTTGAGAACAGCAAATCAGGGGTCACACCAGAGGTAGCCAGGTGGGACCTCCTCAACCAGAGGATGATATGTTCTTAACGTGTTAGTGTTGCGAATGGATACCAAAGCAAGAAACTTGTCTCTGGGCTTAACCCAGGTATTCCAGTTTCACAAAGCTGGCTCACTTTTAACCAGGGTAGCTCTCAGTACTAACAGCTCCCATCCGCTACAGAAGATTAACTCAAGAATATTAGATTAAAAATTAAAACCTGCCCCCGAAAAAACAACAGAACAACAGATCACAGAATTTATGATTTTCCATGAGAAAACAGAACTTCTATTAATTTACAACACTAAATACGATAATGGAATTTACAGACACAATGAAACAGCTCTGTGTTTCTTTCATTCTCTACAGAATTGCTGTCAGTGGATGCTTTTATACTTCATGCTTTAATTCCATCACTGCAGATCAGAACAACATGAAGCAGTTTGTTGATAATAATTGGAAATAAAAGAAAAGATGGCTATAAAAATAGTAATATTATTGCCATAACCTAATTTTCCTGCGGGAATGTCAGATGATATTAAGTACTTGAGCAAATCCTCTTCTATAATGTGAATATGTTCATGGTGGCATAGGAAATCAGAGTTGTTAGAGGCAGCTGATACCAGCTTTGAGATAGATGCTTTTTGGCTCATTCAAGCCAGGAGCCCCAAAGTCCTAAAACCACCTGAAGTGAAGATGATGAAAGATAAATAAAAGACCACATGGAGAGGCAGAATGACTATAAAGTGACAGAAAACAACCACAAGGTGAAGCAAGAAGATCCCCCCAATTTAAAAATGTTTGTTTTGTTGGATTTATCAGCGAAAGTGTACTTAGAGTGGCTGTTCCCATGCAGTTTGCACTTTTATTTTTCTTGGTGCATAGCAGGGCCATTAGGTCCACAGCTGGGACATTCATATAGAAGCCATGACTGTCCTTCAGTACTCACACAATGTGTATCAATAAATCAATTCTGCTATTACAGCTGAAGTGGAAATAACGCTGTAACTGGTCCATCGTTAATCTATTTGTGTGTACATCCATCTCTGAATCAACAGGTCTCTCTGTGCCTGATCACAGCCAAACTACCAACCAGGCTGAGCTCAGTCAGCCTCTAATGCCACACTTTCCAATACTTCATCCGATAACTGAACCCAATGCCACACAAATGGGACTCTGCCAGACTGATAGGAGATTATAAAAAGTAATCTGCAGCAGCAAACATTGTTTTCCAGGGATAAAAAAAAATACTTATTTGAGTGGGCATGGCAACATGGCCATGTCTGTACAGCTTTAATACTGTATGGATCTGTAGAGTCAGTGCGTCCTGTGAGCATATACAAGTACTGGTGCATCTGACTTTGCAATAAGGAATATGCTACATAAAGGAATCCAAAAAAACCCCATGAGGATAGATCACATACCTGCACTCTGGCAACAGTTCAACTTTCACACTGTCATTTGTGACAACTCCTACCTTGGTCGCTGCTTCCTGCAGGAGGAGATTCCTCAAAGCCCTGGTCGTCAGGACTTTTACGTTTCTTCGACATTTGCTGCTCTCTGTTCGAGTGATTGATCGATCCACCGCTGGATTGATATCTGCTGATAACGTGAGATACTTTCAACCGGCAGGGTACAAAACACATACAACTGTCTGGGAGAGGCGAGAAGAGAAATACGAATAAATCTCAGTCCCATTCATTCAGATCCTTTCTCTGTATGTGCCCTTTCCAGCGTGCTGTGCGCGTAAAGTTACCATGTGGTGGCCAGCCGAGCATCTGGAGGCGCAGCGAGGCATGGAGCCGGTCAGCTCGTGATCCTCACCGTAATCGGACGAGATGCGTCTCCGGCGGACAGTCCGAGGCTTATTTCTCTTGACAAATGAGAAATATTTGCAGCTGAAGTGATTTGTCGATCACGTGTGTCGCGGATTACGCGTGAAACCCCGCTCAGATGGAAATTACGCACTGAAGGCAACTTGTTGATCCGCGTCTTTATGAGAAAAAAAAAGCGGTTTTCGTCACTCCGGATGTGTTTAAAAAATCATTTCAGATTTTCAACATTGTATGAGGTGTTTGGCTTGAATGGTGCCCGGCGACGTCAGACTTCAAGTCTAATCAGGCATGGATGACGCACAGCCGACACAACGGGAACTCTTGGGTATCTTGAAGAGTAAAGGCCAATGTAAACGGAGATTATCTGGACGTAGTCTGCCCGCTGAAGTACACCGAAACGTGTCCGTCTGGCAACATTTGAGCTGCACACTAAGTTGCAGGCAGAAAATGCTCTCCGGCAACAACTGTTAAGGAGGGGAGGATTCCTCCGAAGTGTAAAATTGGAGACAGTGTCCTACAGAAGTGGCGTGGGGGGAGTGCGCGGTACAGTACCTTCTCTTTTACAACACCGTGAGTCCAGCGACGAGTACAAAACACCCTATTTGTCTGTGACACGTCTTGCGCAAGACCTCCTAATCCAAGTGCCAGAGTAACATAAATCGAACAAACGCGCATTGTGTTGTGAGGAACCAGTCTATGGACGAGCCGGTTTGCTTTCAATGGAAGTGTGCGAGAGCCTCAGAGCAACTTGAGAATAAGCAGCGAATAAATGCAGCGGGAGAGTCGTGGTATTGCGCGCACTATAGAGGAGGCAATGACGCCACCGGTCTGGCTTTTACAAATTGCTTGATGCTAGTTTTCCCCTCGGGTCGAATCAGCTCTGAATGCCAGAGAATAAAAGAAAAAAAAAACACCCCTTCTCTCTACAGCGACAAAGAACTGTGGGTGCTTGGAGATGTTCTAAAAAGATATCCAGTTGGACAAAACTGCTTCAGTGAACACTTTCACACATTCATTTTCCTTTGAAGAAAGTCACAAATGGGTGCCTGACACCAGTTGAGGAAAAAAAAAGCCCCCCACGCCTGTCTTCATTCCCTCATATGCTGATTTATTTATGAACACTCCCGGGTCAGGGGATCATATTCCATTTACTACATCTGGTTTAGATTTCCATTGCAACGCCTATACTGTTTCTTCTCCCCAAAAATGTGCAAAAATGTGCACAATTGCACGGCAAGTGGACAATACTCTTGGTTTTCAAAAAGCCTATTTCTTTGCAAATTATTGCAGTCATGCCACTGACGCTGTTATTTCGTGGTATTTTCTGAAGGTAAACGCGCCTTTCTCTCCCTCTCCAGCTCCCCCCTCCCATCCCTCATTCACTGCAGCTACTGACGTCAAGACATGCTTGCGTCAATGCTCCCTGCTTTGACAGAGAGCTTTTTTTTCATTGGGATCATAATGGGATTATTAGGCTTAGAGAAATACCCTGCCTTCGTGGCTTTTGAGATTTTTTTTTCTTTTTGGATAGACGTCCCATTGTCTTTTTTTCTTGCTTAAAATATTATTCCTCAGAACAAGAAAAGGACATGAGACGCATAATTGGCTCTTAGTGCAAAGACTCAGTGATTGTGTATCATTCCACAATCTGATGATGATGCTTTTGCTTTGGATTTTCTATGATATTTGTAACAGTTTATAACAGCAGTGGTCATAAACCTTGAAAGAAGCGACACAGATGAGATAAATTCATGTTCATGGACAGGAATCTGCACAAAAATGAAGAAAATAGTTATTATTTGTAACAGTAATGCACCTTGTCTTGTATTAATACTCAGTTAAATATCTCTATAGACAAAAACAGTAGCATGCACAAACTATAGACCGAGACCATTTCAGCTGCTGAGATGGGTTGACACTGAGATGCTTCGAGACATGAGTGAATCAGTCAGTTGTGTATTTGATTTAGCAGATTAGATGTCTGTTCCTTCCTGTCAGTCTGCCTGTACAAGGCGGAGGATGTCATGATGTCCTTATACACTGACCTTGATCTTCTGGGCTGAATAGGCTCTTGTGCCTCTTGGCTGGCCTCGCTTCGCTTCAGTCATAATGCCATTTTTAACACTTTCTCAGCTCCATCAATTGCTCTGCGCTTTGTGCGACTCTATGCCTTAATATTCAATCACTATTGTCTATGCAGATGTTAGTGTTGTTGAATTTTCTCTGTAGGTAGCCGTGTTCTGCTGCTATTGAAAGTTTTCAGTGAAAGATACCGACAGGGAAGTGCAAATACAAACCGAAAGAATTAAAACGGAAGAAACATAGGTCATAATGTCACCAAAAACATACCCTTTCGCACAACTGAAAGTGAATGAAATCTCAAAAGAAATGTTTGGGCATTTCATTTTTTTCATAACGTTTTAAAAGACAAACAGAACTTGGACTATTCCCAGCAACAGCAATCCAGTGAAAAATCACAATTAGTGTCTAGTTTCAAAACCGTGTTACTTTGGGAGACTGAAGCTTGTTAAGTTTTTTCTTTTGAAGAAATGTTGAGAGGGCTGCACAGTGGCGTAGTGGTTAGCACTTTCGCCTTGCAGCGAGAAGATCCCTGGTTCACGTCCCGGCTTTCCCGGGATCTTTCTGCATGGAGTTTGCATGTTCTCCCTGTGCATGCGTGGGTTTTCTCCGGGTACTCCGGCTTCCTCCCACAGTCCAAAAATATGCTGCGGTTAATTGATTACTCTAAATTGCCCGTAGGTGTGAATGTGAGAGTGCTTGTTTGTCTATATATATGTAGCCCTGCGACAGACTGGCGACCTGTCCAGGGTGTCCCCTGCCTTCGCCTGAGTCAGCTGGGATAGGCTCCAGCCCCCCCCCCGCGACCCTAGTGAGGAATAAGCGGTGTATAGATAATGGATGGATGGATGGAAATGTTGAGAGCAAACACTATAAAATGGATGAACTCTGGTAGGTTTCCCGAGGAAGAGTTTTGAAGCTCATGTAGTAGTTCTGGCTATTGATATCTTGACAATACCTGACTCCTCCTAGCTCCAGGCTAATCCCAACATGAGCAATGGCCCTCATTTGGACCATTCAAACGTTTGAACCACAGATTGTTCTATGACAGACTATGATTATGCATAAACCTTAACAAAATTTCAGCAAAGTCAGTAATAAAAACATCCTCTCCCATACAGATGTCAGGAATGGGGAAATTAGCAACAGAGACCAAAACAGTTTATTGTACCAGGCTGTAAACGTGTTTATTTCTGCTGTAAATTTGGACATTTAAAACAATACAAGGACAGATTCACTTTTGTAGCAGCCTCAAGTGGCCATTTGAGGAATTGCATTAGCTCCATTTTATACCCCAGGTGGTTGCTGCTTGGTTGATTTAATTGAAAACAAAACAAAAAATCCTTGAAAGTGTATCTACATCCTTGTTTTGTTGTTGGCTCCTGCTAGGGGTCACCTCCTCAGATCATCTGCTTCCATTTTTTGCTGTCCTCTGCATTGTCCTCTGTCACACCAACCACCTGCATGTCCTTACACATCTCCTCTTTGGCCTAGTTCTTTCCTCTTGCCTGCCACCTCCATCGTCAGCATCCTTCTCCAAATATACCCAACGTTTGTCCTCCACACATGTCCAGACCCACTCCGTCTCACCTCTCTTACTTTGTCCCTCAGCTGTCTTTGTGATACATTAATTCCTAATCCTCCTTACTGAATGAAACATTTAACTCAGTCATGTCCAGCTCTGCGACCAACATTTGTTTAGCTCCAAAACATCAGGAAAACTGCCAAAGTTAGTGAAATATATGCACAATCAGAAAAGACAACAGCTTAATTTCTCCTTGCTTCATCTCACATCTGCTAAGACGTCTGCTGGACAGCTTTGCTGACAACTTTGAATCCAGTGTCTATCCATCCATAAAATTTTTTTTTTAGCAAAACAGCGCATGTTTAAACATGCTTACACGCTGCATGTTGCCAAGTATTTGGAGCCAGATTAACTGAAAACTATTCATCAATATGATTACAGAGAATTCATCATCATGAATCCTGTTGTTCCTGATTGCATCCAACTGCAGACCTGAGTCACATGAGGCCACATAAAGTCCAACATAAGCACCTCTGTGTGTTACATAAACATTTCCTGCAGAATTTCCTTTCTATGACAACTGAGACAACACAGGAGTTTACTTTATTTAGTGCGTAGCGTCTCTGTAATTACTTTGTGAATTTTTATCCTGTTTATTATTTCAACAGTGGGATCAACACTTGATTCCTCTCTGGTACACTGAGCATACAGATTAATATGGTTACTGATTCAGCTTTGTTTTGCCACTGAAAATACCATTAATCTTATGTGTTAACTAACAGCCTTAAGCAACATATTTTAAGAGCTTTATTCTGTTTACAATCAATGTAAGATATATCATGTATGGTTAAATTATCTCCAGTGTTGCATTTGATATGTTGTACAACCATGGAAATATTTAAAAAATAATTTATTCAGTGTGGTATTGTCAAAGGGGGGAAAACCATGTTTCATATAGAAAAGATCAAGCTTCAAGAGGTTAAACTGAGTTTGCCAGTAGTCCAATTTATTCATAATGGCAACCCTCACAACTTTCCAGACGCAGGAGATGGTCCTGTGTGATGAAGGAAGTTGTCCAGAGGGATGTGAATGGAAACAGGGTGTTAAAGTTGTGTCGTTTCTCACTGACGTCCACACTCAGTCTTACACAACCCCACCAGACAGAACCTTCCTTCAGATGTACAGATGTAATTCCTCACCCATGTGTGCAAAATAGTCCTTCTGTATTTCTCTACTGGAGGAGGGGTTGAGTTGTCTTGTAAAAGATATTTTAAAATTAAGTTTATTCATTGAAATGCTACAAAAAACAGTGAACCTACATTCAAATTTAAAAAAAAATAAAAAATAAAAATGACGACAGAACAAACACAAATTGATGTTTTACCTTCCAAGGAAACAAAGAACTGTCCCTCATATTACTAGGGGCCTGTCATGATTTAAATGAATCCTGAAGGTCTGTGGAAATATGACCCCCCTAGTAATTTAAAAATGCCCTCTCCACTGGCCAGTCCATCATAGCATTTGTAAATATGAAACCTAGTTGGGTGTGATAAATCACATGTGGTGCTTCTGTGAAATATCTTATTGAATCAGTATGGCTTTGTACTTTTACAACACAGAAAATGAAGAGTTCGTTGAGCAGTGTAGTTTGCAATGCACAAAGCACATTAAGACATATGAGAGATGTGTTTTATTAATGACATGGAAAGATGTGTATCATCTGCATAGCAGAATATTGACATTAGATCCCCATTTTTATTTTATTTTTTAAAATATTCCGGAGCATACTATCTCACTGTAGTACAAAAACTTTCATTTATCTATTTACAGTGCATAAACCATGATTTTTTTCTCATTTACACTATAAACAATGCTTAAAATCGTCAACATTTTTCTGCTGTACGTCTTTTTTGCTAACTTCTGTGAATATCATGGAGTTATGCTTAATATAAGCAGATTAAAATAGATGTTGGTTGACAAAAATTAAAGTATATGTTTTTTTCTCGCTATCCTGCACAGCAATATCCAATGAATTCAAGAACAAAATAAACCAAAAGGGAAAACTTGCATAGTTATTTTGCTTGTGAAGTCATAAATAGTTTGAATTAAAGCCTTTTTTGTATCTAATTAGCATCAGATAAACAGTGGAAAAGTCTTGGAATGTGAACATCCTGATTCAATTCAAACTGACCACAATTAAAGAGGAATATTTGGTCTGTGGAATTTAGTTTGGGATCATAGAAAACAGCTTATTTTTTAGTTAATTATTCTTGTAAGTCACATCAGATCAAGCATCCTGCAGACGAAGTTTGATGAGTGTCTTTCTCTCAGTTCGCAGATATATTCCCATCAAAGGGATGGAGGTGTGACGGGGGTCCAGGCTGACGGTAGTCGACCGTGTGGCGAGACGTCGTACTGAGCAGTGGTATCATGAACTTCTGTGGCTGTGCTGCTGTCATACATGGGAGAGCCAGAAGAAGGCACTGTGACTGAGTGAGACAGGCTGGGATAGTGGCTGCCGGACCCTCGAAGGAACTGGGAGCTCAGACAGTTGTTTATCCCCCCATTCTGGGACACTGGAGTCAGTGGGGAGTTACTCACAGACCACAGGCTGGTGTACTGACTGCACAGAGAGTCGGGCAGAAAAATTCTCACTCATCTTTTCTTAGAATATTTTAAAAGTGCCACTCATGCAAAAGATAAAAAGTATGGATTTTTCTTTTAAACATGTATTGATATTGCTTTATATATTTATGTGTTACAGAATGTTACAACAGGTTAAACTTTATAGAGAGTTTAGGACAGAAGACAAGATTTAAAGCCAAATTTGCACACATTAGGTCACTTATCAAGAAATACACACCATATCTGAATATAAGATGATATTTTGTTGTTGTTTTAACAGCGTTTTGGGGACACTACGACATTTTTGAACAATCTCATGCCAATGTGTTACCCTTCTGTAAAGTCAGAGTTAAAGTTAATTTAAGAATTTTGAAAGCTTTTTGTTGTTGTTCTAATTGCTTGTGTGTGTTTTTACCCAAGCTGAAAATTTAACAAGAGATCCCTAATTTTTAAAATAGAAACTCAACTCTGCTCTAAAACATGGCATTTATAAAACTGGTTGTTTTTTCCACAAATAACTGATTTGAAATCATACTTTGTGTGATCTTTTGCCCTACATTTATATTTATATTTCTTTTCTCACCAATATTAAGTTTATTGTTAAGTTTCTTGCTATTCCATCACAATTTGTACCTGTCTTTGTTGTTTCTTGAATTGCTGTGTCTCTGTTTTGTAATTAGAAACAAATTGTATATGGGCACGTTTTTTTTTCCTGTTATATCATCTTATTTAAGCAGATCCAACAAAAATAAACTATAGAAGAACAACACAAACCTAGAGTTGGTACCAGAGGTGGAGTTGTGTGCCATCGGCATCATGCTCGAGTGAGCTGGCATCTGAAGACTGGACCAGTTGTCATGGCTTGAGAGCATCGACAGGCAAGGTGAGGAGTTGTCAATGTAACTGGCTGCAACACACAACAAGACACTGGGGATTAGTGGTTTAAGATATATCAATCAGAAATCAAATTACGCCGCTTAACTTGTTGTATTCTCAGTGTCTTTCTGGACTTGTCTCCCTGATATCAGTATGACAGTTGAAGGGGTGAATCTTATACATTCCTTGTCTGAAGCCAAACCATTTACAGCTCTGTGGCTCCACTCACACAAAAGCCAGAGGAATGCAAAACATTCCCGGCGCAGCAACATTTGTTTGAGTTTCTTGTTAATAGTCGGGGGAGGAAGTGCTGTGATTCTTGGATGTATGAAGGTAAAGAGAGGAGGGAGGCACTCACTGGGTGAGTTGGTTCGATGGCCATATGGGCTGGCATAGGGGACAGAGCGGTGGTTCCTCAGAGTGGAGTAGCGCTCGCAGCCGTGGGATGGCGAGAGGGATATGGGACTCCCAAACTGGCTGTGAGGACTGGCAGGAGGGCAAAGGGAGCCTGTGCCTGGAATGAACCAGCTACCTACTGGCTCCACAGAGGAGAAAAGAAAGGATGGGATCAGATGAGCAGCATGGGTTTACCAATCTTAGATGGAAAAGTACAAATAAATATACATAACTGAGGTGTACACTGACATTGAGAGTAACCAGATTGTTGGTTTTCACTGGCATCTTCTCTTAGGTCTTTGTTGTCACTCCTGCAAGAATACAGATTGTTTTCTTTCCATTGCACACATTGCTTAACTAACCAGTTACTGCAAATGTTCTTTACATGCGTTCTTATACCTCTCCTTTGCATCCAGAAAGGCCTTGGCAAAGGGGTTGTATTTTATTTTCAGCGAAGTTATCTAAAATCCAAAAATGTATCACATAAAAAGTAATTAGAGTGGTGGTTTGGCATTAATAAACATCACAGAGAACGAACCAAAGCGTGCGTAAATGACGTGCGTAAATTACGCACCTATATTACGCGCATACACAAAACCTTTTTGTATCACATTAATATGAATTTTATTAGTTGTTGAGCAATCATTATTCATTTTAAAGTAAATCAACCATAAATCAACCTCTTCGTTTTGGTATGCCGTCACTGCAATGAACTGTGTCTCTGGGAATGAGTGGCTGGTGATCATCCTCCGCGGCCCTCCAACCCGAACTATATGGATGCGTGGTTCATACTTGTGTAAAGAATTTAACATTATCTGGGGAAAAGACAACAACACAAACATGATAATTTCATATACCGGAACCACAATTCCCAGGCGTATTTCATTTTGAAATTAAAGGTTTGAATTTGGAAACGAATACGGAAAAGAAGAAGGTGGGAGAAAATCCACTTACCTGACCTCCACCGTTGAGTTTATTAGTGAGCTTGACTTTACTAAAGGAGACGGGAGCCTTCATCCAGTGTGCCCCGAAGTTCGGAGAGTCTGGATGGATGTACACACAGCTGGGAGTCTGGGGTTCAGGTTTGCCACCAGGAACCCACTCCCCGTTCACATATTTCCACCTGTGGTTGTCCGCAGATGCGAAGTCCAGCAAAAAAGAATACATAGCGTTCGGGTCCAGTCCAGACACGTTCACTTTCAGCACTGGAAACATGCGCCTTGAGGAAAACACGATATTAAAAATTAGAATTTAAGTAAACCTTTCATCTATCTATCTATCTATGAAGCTCACCTGCCATTCTTTGTAACAATCATTTCATTTGTAAGATCCTTAAACTTCTGCCACAGCTCGTTCTCATCCAGGGACACTTTGAGCTCTCTCTCCGTGGGGTCTCCCTTCTCGCTGCCGGCCTGCAGCTCACTCTCCACGGCGCTGAGGAGGTGATCCACCCGGTACTGGACGGCCTTGCTGGGACACTCGCCCGCGCCTGTCGCCATCCTGTCCAACAGCTCCAGGGTTGGATGGTTGTAATCACACGGATTACTGAAGAACCTTAAGCTGCTCCAGAATCTCTTTCCTCTTCTTCTTGTGCATTCACACAGACACACTTTTACAGCTCCTAAATATATAGGCTGAAGAGAAGCTCCATGTCAGGATGGGTGTTTGGAGCAGAGATGGTTGGCTCGTCTCCTCTTTGATCTTTGCGGGCTTGTCACAGATTGGCTGGTAGCGGCCATATCATTGAAGCCCACAGGATGACAGCGTTTTGAATAAAGCAGTTTAACCGTCTTTATGACATCAACCTGTAAATACTGACACTTAGATCAAAGCCACACCTGCAGAAACCAAGCCACTGTGGGCTGACCACGGCCGGGCTGCAGTCCGGCAAGAGTCAGATTTTAGTCCAGATTTATATCTTATTCCTTTAAATTTTTATGAGAAGCTTTGTCCAATTTTAAAATAATTTAAATGCAGAGAAATTGTTCTGACTTGATAAGCCTTCTCACATTTTAAATGACATCATTCCAGCCCTGTGTTTGTGGGTTCTTCTATATGACTGATGAATCAATTAATAAATGGATGACGACATAAAAAAATCTAAAGATTATAAGATGCACTCAAATGCAAGATCCACTTCCTTTATAATTTTATTACAGCTTTCACTTAATAAAACAAATTACTCACTTCAGATATGTATCATCACTCAGTAACTCTAATTGCAAATTAAAAATAACATTGATAGCTATATTAATATTTTATTGTAGTATAGCTTTTATTTCAGCAAACCTACACATGTATTAAGGCTTTACGGTAATAACAATTGACATTAAATGGGCAATGAGCAATATTATTTTATGACTGTAATACAGTTTACTAGTATGATGTGGACAAAAGACATGATTTTAATTTTAAAAAAAAGAAATACAGTGGATTTTTCCAAGTTTAAAGACATTAAGATGTCTTTAATTTCACATTACTCATAAATGATAAGAAATGTCACCTTTTTTTTTCTTTTACAAGAGATGCTAAAATTGTGGTAAATTCAGTGATCTGTGTTTTCTGTATAGTTTCTCCATAGCTTAAGCCCAGTCAATTATCTAAGGAGAGAACAGAAATAACTGAAATTATCAAAAAAACAACAAATAAATAAATGATTTTTTTGCAAAAAGAATTATCCACTTTGAGAGATACTTTTACCTGGACTTTTTTTTTTTTTTGCTCACACACATCTTCAATGGATAATGGATCAGGTGTTTGATGACAGTCCGCCTCTATGTCCCAATCCAGAGGTTCAAAACATCCATGGCTGCCAAGAAAACACCCACACATGCACAATGCCAAGTGTCAATCAGTCTTTTGCCTCCAACAAACAAGTAAACAACAACAAAAAAAAAAAAGTTTTGCATATTTGCTTTCATGCACCTGTCTGAAGTCATTCTGTTCAAGCGTTGGGGACAAAATGGTTGATGATTTTGGACACTTCTTGATTGTTTCGTGGAGCAGAGACATGGCTGACTGGTTTGGCTCTGCTTCCCTTGTTTGGAGTCAATGACTGGAAGGACCTGTGAAGGAAGAGGGAAGGAAAAACACTGTCACTGACAACTCAGTAAATGAAACATATGCAGTGATTTACATCCATGTAGTGCATGTGTGTCATTCTCATAAATAACCACTGCATGCTGCTCATGCTGTTGCTATGGTGGCTCCCAAAAAACAATAGAAAATAAAAAAAAAAAACAAGGGCTAAAAGCAGATTGTGTGTGACAGCTACATGTTAGCTTCCGTAGAGCTCTGTGGTGTTGTGTTGTGGCTGGTTTGTGTTACTAACCAAATCTTGGACGCCTCATTCCTGCTGCCAGCACAGCGAGTCTGTCTCTCTGTCCTGCAGTCTGGACCAGAGTTCACAGCAAGCAGAGAAAAACAAACCCCAACTCAGTTTCAAGAGCAATTGAAAGACTTCTTCAACACACTTCTCATCTTCAGTGTCCTTATTGGTTCTGAATGTCACTAAAAAAAAACTACAGAAAAAGCTTGCCAGTGTATTATGTCCTTTATGTTTCTGTCTGTTTTTACTGACCTCTGGGTGAAAGCCATGTTGCTTATAGAAAGATCATACATTTGCCTCAGCTGTTTGAAGTAAATCTCTGCTTTCCTGCTCTTCTGTGGAATCTCAGGGATTATCTGGTTTAATACAAAGTACTGAACACGAGTGTTTCCCTCTGTTGTTCTGTGCTGAGCTGCTACGTATTAATGGCTGACCTACCAAATCAGGCATCTTGCTCTGGAAGCTCCTCATGAAGTTTGGCTGCAGGCTTGCAAATGTGGGGGCTTCCATCTGTGGGTGGCACATGCTACATTTATTTATCATTTCCTTGCCGGTCAACCATTTTGTTGTTTGAAAAGAGACCTCTCCTTATATATGAGCCGCGGTAACCGTGGTGTAAAAGTCGGAGGTGTTATAACCAGTGTCATTTCCCACAGTCCTAGTGTCCCGTTTGGCGCCTGTCTCTTCTCCTCCAATGCCCCACCCAGCGCTAACTGTCACACCAAGCCACTTCCTGATGCTAGTCTGCTGTACTGGGAATTAACATTACTGATCTATAAGGCGCCATAGATCCCCCAGCCTATACCCTCCATTGTCAAAGGATAAAATGCAGGTGCAACTCAAATATATCTCAGAGAACACATGGAGCTTATGTTGACTCAGATTTGATTCCTTTTAAAGCTAAAAAAAACAAAAAAAAAAAACAAAACCTTGATGGTGGTTTAACGCATTTACTACAAATCACTTTCCTGCTGCTAGCTGTGGATTTTTCATTCTGATTCTTTCACCTTTTACTGCTGGTTTACACTTGACCAAATTGAGTGAGAATCAATTTGAAAACACACAAGCTCTTTAAAGTTATGATATTACATTAGATGCTGAACATCTGTTTTACAATTGGACATTGTTGTGTCATGATGACATTTACGAGTGCAAATTGATTCGACAAACCTTTCCTGTTCAACCACAAATTACCTCTGGTAGGTGGGGATCCTGGGTGTTCACTGTGATCTGTTACATACCACAAGCAAGTTTCTACAAGCTCACTTTTGCATAGAAATAAATGGAGGCTATGCGGCCTTCAAACTGTGAAATACACAATGGAGTATGTAACGTTGCCATATAAAGTCATAAACTGTGGCAACCCTATAAACAGGCAGTTATGGGCACCACATGGGCACAAAAGATTTCAAGCAGTGAGTCTTCGATTCAATTCCCAACCAAAAACAAAATGCCTATAAGAAGAAACAATCGGATCTAAGTCATAAATTTTACATTATTTGAATTAAGTGGGCTAAAAATGTGGAAACTCTGGTATTATCTGGTATTATTATTATTATTTATTTTGTTCTCAAGAACATATCACAAAAAATATAGTGCATTAGATAATCAAAAAAGTACAGCCATGTAATGAAAACTAAATATCACCAGAAAAACTACCAGAGTAAACAATAAAGTAGACTAGAAGCAAATCAGAAAAACTTGACAACTTGCCTCAGGACAACACATCTCAGAGATCTATGACCTCACTAAACACAGTATAATTCAAGAAAGACAAGAATACTTTACTTATTGGAATTATATAACATGCCCTGGGAGTAGAATATGTTCCCACACATTGGTGCTTTAGGGACCTCACTCAAAGCTTGAACTGACACCTTGAGGGTGTCAATAGTGGTGACTGGTCTGTCCTGCAGCAGGAGCTCTGAATATTTCAGTCCAGAGCTGTGGTGAGGAACGCTCCTGCATGCCTGCTGGCTTTGACCAGTCTCTGTTTGCCTTCCCCAGCTCTCCCTTCAGCCAGGCTCATCCTCTGTTTGCTCAGGCCCATTTTGACAGAGAGGTGAGAGGAAAAATGAGTCCTGCATGCTTGCTCATATATGCTCATCTCCACACCTCAGCATAACCTCTTCTCCAGGGTTCTCTGACTTTCTTCACCAGACTCTCTCCTGACCTGATATCACTGTAAATATTTAAAATAATGCACTCTGTCCTAGAGTAACTCCCACTATTCTTTTGTCTGCTTTCCTTATACATTTCATAATCTAAGTCTTTGTTTGTTCTTTGGACTATATATATATATATATATATATATATATATATATATATATATATATATATATATATATATATATATATATATATATATATATATATATATATATATATATATATATATATATATATATATATATATATATATATATATAAAAATAAATTATGCTGCAGTTTGTTATCTGAAAGTTTAAAAGCATAGTTTTATATTTTGGAAAAATCTACTACTTTGCTATGTTGTCCAGTGGTTCACGATGAATTAAATATGAAGCACCAAGCAGATGGTTAGCTTAGCTTAGCAGCGTAACTGGAAACATGGGAGAAGAGCTAGCCTGTTTCCAATGCTGTTAAAATCCTTCTAGCACCATCTCTAGAACTAAAAAATATCTATACTGTAACATTTGTTTTAAAATGTGTTAAAATGATAACCCGTGGTTTTATAGAGAGTTGGGGAAAGAGACTAATTCTTGGCTTGGAACAGAGACTTTCCATCACCCTTAGGCAGTCAGTCAATGTCCAAAGATGCCAAGAACAAGTATAAATGTATTAGTGAGTGAGTGCTGGAGGTGTATACTGTTATAGTGCTAAGCTAATTAACTGGTAGTCTCATAATTACTGCACAGATGTTAAAGTGATGTCAGTCTTCTCACTGTACTGTTGACAAAGGACCAAATAATAATATTTTTTAAAATGTCAAACTGTGGCTGTATTTAAACCCGCCTATACTTATTTGCCCAAAATGTATCAGTAGCATGCAAAAATAAAGCAAAATCTGCAGTGTACTGAAAAATATCTGGATGCAACACTGATTTTGATGAAATTTCCAGTATGGATCGGACCAGTCTACCTCTCTTACTGTACAATGCCACACAATGTAACGTGCTAAAACGTTCCTAGCAACCGTTTAAATTGTGGATATTAGTGGATAAGGAGGAGCACAAAATAAAGTAAGTACCACTTATTACATGTTTGTCTAAGTAAACCTTGAATAAATAGAACAGTTCCTAATTGTGGCAAGGCTGCATTCTTAAGTTAAGCCTGCTAAGCTAATGCTTGTGATCACAAAGACAGCAATGTTAACTTAAGAAAACTGTCAACAGAAAACAACACAACATACATAACTTAAATCTACTGTTAAGTTTGGGTTTTTGTTATTAGGAACAGAACAGGGCACAGAGGCCCTTAATCTTTAACAAATCTCCTACAAGACTCTCTTCAGTAGGCCATCAAATGTTACCAAAAAAGGATTTAAGTAAGTTAATGGCATGCTTTTGCTCATTAGGTAGATATCTTAAGTGTTATAACGCCACATTTTGGGGTTTTGTTGTATTGTCATGAAAATCACAACCACTTTATTGCGTATTACTGTGTCAGCCAGTAATATGTAGCAGTTTGAAATACAATCTATGTTGCCCTTATTTTTTATTCTTCATTGTTAAATGTTAATTGTAAGCAGTGAAGTAAAGCTTGATGCTAAGTAATTGGATATACAGTATAGTATTAAAGACATAATAGTAAAACACTTCTGTGTTGAGTGTATTCTCTCAGTGTAGGTGTCTGTGTGTTGGTTTGAGGAGGCACTTGCAGGTGTTTGCCTCTCACTGCCCTTGTTAAGTGGGACTACTGGCCCTGTGGTTTTCACACTCACCTTGAGAAACATTTGCTCAGTTTCATTCTTCTCCTGGCTGCCATCGAAGATCCGCTCTGCCGAACTCTCCACTGAACCAGACCCTTGCTTTAATGATCTACACACAGAGACATCAGAAAGGAGTCCATTTTATATCACAGCTGGAGGGGCGAAAGGTTATCTACCGGACATCAGACTTTAATCCAAAGGAATACTGTGTCAGCCCTGTACAAATGTGTAAAGACGTCTCTCAGCATCGCCTGGCTAACTGGGTTTCTCTGATGTGTGACCTGCACAGTAAATGTTGTCGCTAATATATTCCTAATGGTGTGCTACTTCTCAAGACAAGGCCATGATGTGGTGCAGCTCACACCCGATAACACTGCACACTCGGGTGACAACACACTTTGTCTGCTGGGTGCAAACTGGCTCCAAGGAAGACTCCTGAGCAAGGCAGCGTTTACTCACAGGACAGTGCAGCAGGTAACAGATCTGTACAAACCCCCTGAGCTGCAGAGGATGCAGGTGGAGGAATGAGGATGTGGACCTGTGCACTGTTATGTACAGTAATAGTGCTGACATGTTAGCAAATGACAATGCAGAAGCTTGAATATTACAACAAGTTCTTCTTTTTTCCTAACAGGATCGTGCAAAATTAAACTTCACCAGACCAGCCCTGTCTTATGTACTTTTTCCACTCATGGAGGTCAGTAATAGACACAGTATGTTCTGGTCAATCTAATTTTGCAGACCTGTAATGCATACTTGTGAAATTCAACATGTTGAGGAGAGCATGACCAGATGGCCACAGAGATAGCAAATTACTGCATTGACTGTCCAATAAATCACAGCAGCTAATAATAAACGTATAAATAGACACAAAGCGGGACAGACTGGATGAACTGGCTTGTTACTTAAAAACAGAACCGAGGACTAAATAGACTCCTTATTTTGGTTTGAGCTCTAATTGCTTTTATTTTGGGTATTTCTCATGGATGTGGGGAATGTGCTCATGGCACAGGCAGGCTGTGGAGGCAGGAGGGGCGGCTGTCTCACCATGTTTGTCTGTGGAGTGCTGAGATTTCACACTGATGGAGAACTTGTCAGTTCAACCCTTCGCTCGCCTTCTTACCAAGCTTCTAATGTCCCCAGGACGAAGCGCTGTTTCACAGTGGCAGCCTCGTACTAACATCATACAGGCTGCCACTAAACAGAGTTCATCCCTACTTAACAACAAGGAAGACAGCGGCCGACACTGTTCTGCTACACATTCACAACATGGAAACACAAAGGACACCAAGGGTGATGTACGCAGGTTCAAAATGTAAACTTCGATTAAAGGTATAACGTGTGTAAAATTAGTGAAATTTGTATTTTAAATTTTGCACTTTCTTTAATGGCCAGTTGTTGTGTGTCAGGATAAATGACATACTCAGGAAACGAGGTGGGGTTTTAAGAATTTTCTTAATTGAAATATAAATGTTGCAAGTACTTTCAAGACCTGCAAAGCCTCAAGTCTAAAAGGCTTATTTTTAAAAAGGAATTTTGCGTGTGCAGCTGAAGTAAAACAGTTAAACATCTGAAATGCTATTTGAAATAAAATCACTGGAAGAAGAAATGAATCGCAGTTAAAATATAAGTGAAAACAACAAATTAGAAAGTCAAAATTATGCTGCAGTTTGTTATCTGAAAGTTTAAAAGCATAGTTTTATATTTTGGAAAAATCTACTACTTTGCTATGTTGTCCAGTGGTTCACGATGAATTAAATATGAAGCACCAAGCAGATGGTTAGCTTAGCTTAGCAGCGTAACTGGAAACATGGGAGAAGAGCTAGCCTGTTTCCAATGCTGTTAAAATCCTTCTAGCACCATCTCTAGAACTAAAAAATATCTATACTGTAACATTTGTTTTAAAATGTGTTAAAATGATAACCCGTGGTTTTATAGAGAGTTGGGGAAAGAGACTAATTCTTGGCTTGGAACAGAAACTTTCCATCACCCTTAGGCAGTCAGTCAATGTCCAAAGATGCCAAGAACAAGTATAAATGTATTAGTGAGTGAGTGCTGGAGGTGTATACTGTTATAGTGCTAAGCTAATTAACTGGTAGTCTCATAATTACTGCACAGATGTTAAAGTGATGTCAGTCTTCTCACTGTACTGTTGACAAAGGACCAAATAATAATATTTTTTAAAATGTCAAACTATGGCTGTATTTAAACCAGCCTATACTTATTTGCCCAAAATGTATCAGTAGCATGCAAAAATAAAGCAAAATCTGCAGTGTACTGAAAAATATCTGGAGGCAACACTGATTTTGATGAAATTTCCAGTATGGATCGGACCAGTCTACCTCTCTTACTGTACAATGCCACACAATGTAACGTGCTAAAACGTTCCTAGCAACCGTTTAAATTGTGGATATTAGTGGATAACGAGGAGCACAAAATAAAGTAAGTACCACTTATTACATGTTTGTCTAAGTAAACCTTGAATAAATAGAACAGTTCCTAATTGTGGCAAGGCTGCATTCTTAAGTTAAGCCTGCTAAGCTAACGCTTGTGATCACAAAGACAGCAATGTTAACTTAAGAAAACTGTCAACAGAAAACAACACAACATACATAACATAAATCTACTGTTAAGTTTGGGTTTTTGTTATTAGGAACAGAACAGGGCACAGAGGCCCTTAATCTTTAACAAATCTCCTACAAGACTCTCTTCAGTAGGCCATCAAATGTTACCAAAAAAGGATTTAAGTAAGTTAATGGCATGCTTTTGCTCATTAGGTAGATATCTTAAGTGTTATAACGCCACATTTTGGGGTTTTGTTGTATTGTCATGAAAATCACAACCACTTTATTGCGTATTACTGTGTCAGCCAGTAATATGTAGCAGTTTGAAATACAATCTATGTTGCCCTTATTTTTTATTCTTCATTGTTAAATGTTAATTGTAAGCAGTGAAGTAAAGCTTGATGCTAAGTAATTGGATATACAGTATAGTATTAAAGACATAATAGTAAAACACTTCTGTGTTGAGTGTATTCTCTCAGTGTAGGTGTCTGTGTGTTGGTTTAAGGAGGCACTTGCAGGTGTTTGCCTCTCACTGCCCTTGTTAAGTGGGACTACTGGCCCTGTGGTTTTCACACTCACCTTGAGAAACATTTGCTCAGTTTCATTCTTCTCCTGGCTGCCATCGAAGATCCGCTCTGCCGAACTCTCCACTGAACCAGACCCTTGCTTTAATGATCTACACACAGAGACATCAGAAAGGAGTCCATTTTATATCACAGCTGGAGGGGCGAAAGGTTATCTACCGGACATCAGACTTTAATCCAAAGGAATACTGTGTCAGCCCTGTACAAATGTGTAAAGACGTCTCTCAGCATCGCCTGGCTAACTGGGTTTCTCTGATGTGTGACCTGCACAGTAAATGTTGTCGCTAATATATTCCTAATGGTGTGCTACTTCTCAAGACGGGGCCATGGTGTGGTGCAGCTCACACCCGATAACACTGCACACTCGGGTGACAACACACTTTGTCTGCTGGGTGCAAACTGGCTCCAAGGAAGACTCCTGAGCAAGGCAGCGTTTACTCACAGGACAGTGCAGCAGGTAACAGATCTGTACAAACCCCCTGAGCTGCAGAGGATGCAGGTGGAGGAATGAGGATGTGGACCTGTGCACTGTTATGTACAGTAATAGTGCTGACATGTTAGCAAATGACAATGCAGAAGCTTGAATATTACAACAAGTTCTTCTTTTTTCCTAACAGGATCGTGCAAAATTAAACTTCACCAGACCAGCCCTGTCTTATGTACTTTTTCCACTCATGGAGGTCAGTAATAGACACAGTATGTTCTGGTCAATCTAATTTTGCAGACCTGTAATGCATACTTGTGAAATTCAACATGTTGAGGAGAGCATGACCAGATGGCCACAGAGATAGCAAATTACTGCATTGACTGTCCAATAAATCACAGCAGCTAATAATAAACGTATAAATAGACACAAAGCGGGACAGACTGGATGAACTGGCTTGTTACTTAAAAACAGAACCGAGGACTAAATAGACTCCTTATTTTGGTTTGAGCTCTAATTGCTTTTATTTTGGGTATTTCTCATGGATGTGGGGAATGTGCTCATGGCACAGGCAGGCTGTGGAGGCAGGAGGGGCGGCTGTCTCACCATGTTTGTCTGTGGAGTGCTGAGATTTCACACTGATGGAGAACTTGTCAGTTCAACCCTTCACTCGCCTTCTTACCAAGCTTCTAATGGTCCCCAGGACGAAGCGCTGTTTCACAGTGGCAGCCTCGTACTAACATCATACAGGCTGCCACTAAACAGAGTTCATCCCTACTTAACAACAAGGAAGACAGCGGCCGACACTGTTCTGCTACACGTTCACAACATAGAAACACAAAGGACACCAAGGGTGATGTACGCAGGTTCAAAATGTAAACTTAGATTAAAGGTATAAAGCGTGTAAAATTAGTGAAATTTGTATTTTAAATTTTGCACTTTCTTTAATGGCCAGTTGTTGTGTGTCAGGATAAATGACATACTCAGGAAACGAGGTGGGGTTTTAAGAGTTTTCTTAATTGAAATATAAATGTTGCAAGTACTTTCAAGACCTGCAAAGCCTCAAGTCTAAAAGGCTTATTTTTAAAAAGGAATTTTGCGTGTGCAGCTGAAGAAAAACAGTTAAACATCTGAAATGCTATTTGAAATAAAATCACTGGAAGAAGAAATGAATCGCAGTTAAAATATAAGTGAAAACAACAAATTAGAAAGTCTCACACAAGTTAACGCTTGAAGTTCAATGAAGAAATTGAAATATTAGCTGGCGTCTGGTAAACAATAAAGCTAGAAGGGAATTGTTGTATATGTTGCAGGAATTGAATGACAATGCGAGTTTAACTATCAGCTGAAGTGTAAGCAAAATCTTACAGTTTAAAAAAAAAATAAAGCATTTGCAGTGGAATTATATATAGTGATAATATATGTCGAACAATTAGTAGAACCACAGTGCAATTCAGACTCTAAGGCTCTCAGATTAGCTCTGCCACTTTTGGTAAATGGAGTGCTGTTTGCCTGGAAGCCCATAGAGCTTTAAAAGAGAAGAAACTCTCCAAACAGTTGAACATCTGCTCGCAGCTCTGGCATGAAGTGACACCACTTGCCCAATTGCTATATCTCTTTTGAGGTGGACATAATTACAACATTTTCCCCTGGATGATGTTTGTAAGAGTCAAAGCGGCTGTTGGAGGAGTGGAGTTTCCACAACGGAGGGGTCAGATTGTGTTTGGTCGTCTCACTTCTACGTGAGTAATCAGCTCTCTCCTCCAGGAGGGCCCATGCTAAACAAGCCTCCAGTGGAGCGACTGTTTGTTCGTGAATCTAGTGCAAACAAAGACCCAGAATACTTTCTGCAGCTGAGTAACATTTCCCTCCAACACAACACTGGCTGTATCTGGGATACGTAAAAGCCCAGACATAATGTTACGTGTGGAGTACACTGTAAGACTTGATCTGTCCGACTGGACAAAAGCTTGATGTTTGATGCTGCTCACATTGAGTTTGTGTTGTGTCATGTTAGAAATTATGATCATGGAGATTTTATATGATCAAAAAACTCCTGTCCGTTGTTGCCAGCAGCGCAGAGATGTTTCTCTGATGTTGTATCATTGGCAGATCTGCTTTCCAGCACTGTAAGCATGCATACACGGTCACATCTGCTGTTCTTTTTTCATAGTAGATCTAGAAAGAAAACTATTGGACAAAACATGTGCAACTCAATTCTTTTTCCTGAGATCCTGTAGACTTCTCTGTAGCTCTGATGGGGGGCCGTTATATTTGATGCACCTATAAAAATCCTCCAAGTCTTGGTGTGTTTTCAGATATCTACTTTCAGCTAAGTGCTTCTGGAGGTCAAAGATCTCAGAAAAGTGTTACATTGGCAAACATTTTTTTAATGCCATCACAAGGGACAATCCATAGAACAGAAAATATTAAAGTTGGGTGTTTCTAACATTCATATATGATGTAACATTTTCCATGTTGTGGCAAAACTTACCAGGTAGTAACTGGTTTTGGGAAGGGTCTTCAGGTATGAGTCATTGTGCTGCAGCTTAGAGAAGACCAACTTCTTTTGTCTCTGAGCACAGAAGACAATAAGAAGGAGACAGACAGACAAGAGACAGAGATGGAGAAGGACAGAGACAGAGAGTTGTGGGAATGGATATTTAAAGTGAGCCTCCCTTGTTCCAGTGGCTGGGAAACAGAGCACACAGAACAAATGAGAAGTAAACACACAGCCACAGGAAGCCATTAACTGCAGCAGGGACCAATTAGGCCTCAGCAGGTGTTCTTGCTTTTGCCTGCTTTGGTCCTGCCTCACCTCGGACAGAGCCTCGATCTGAGCTGAGGAAACAACGGGTAGTTTCATTTGCTCAGCAATTTGAAGCAAAGGATTCCTACTGGAGGGCCTCTAAAGTCCTTTATTGTGCTCTCTTTGTCCCCCTCCCCAAGTGCAAGTCATTAGAGAGGACAATTACATCCTCCTCAAGAAGCTCGACTTTTACAGGAGGGGAAGATAAGACAGGATCTCTCTCATGTTAGACCCCGTCTATGCAGGCGCTCTCTGAAGCGTATTGCTCTTTTCACACCCAGAGGAGACAGAAGACAGTCAAAATCAAAGTCAACCACAGGAGCTACAGTAAGACTGAGAGGGAAAGCGATCGAGCAGCAGCAACTGAAATTTGTAGTGTTCAAAAAGTGAAGGAATGGATGGAAGACAAGAAAGGCCACAATGAGTTAAATTAAGCATTATATTGTGAAATGTTTAGACCAAAAGAAAAAACCCCAAAACAAATCAAAGTTTCATAAATTTTCCTGCAGTTTTTCTAATATTTTTGATTCGGACCAAGTCTAAAAATCAGGTTGCTCAAATTGGAAGCTTTTAACTTAAAACTTTTTTATTTCTCCAGAATAAACGGAAAATACCTGAGTTAATGGAGCCAAACTCACTTCAAAATTCATAATTTCATCTGTTGCTACTGAACAGAATTAACCTACTAAACTGCTCAAACTGAGCCTTAATGTCCTGCATTAGGATCCTGTGAGTCGTAATGTCCTGCATTAAGACTCACAGGATCTAGCTGTTAACTGTAATTATGTTAATGATATGCATGTCACTTCAAGAGTAAAAGACAATGTGAAGGTGTTGTAGTCACGACAGAGAGGCTTTGATTTGCACAGTTGTGTATTTGAGCAACAGTGTAATGTCTGCTAGATGAATAGTGTGGAGCCAACTCTGGCCCCACAGCAAGATATTTTGAAAGCCTGATGAAAGCTTCTGTTTTTTTACATGCATAGTTTATATCGAATCCTTTGCTGGTGTAGATACAAATGAAGACTCATGTAAATCCCGGTAAGTATGCCGAGATTCTCGCAAAACACAAATGTACCAGGCTTTTTGGACAGATCGCAGGGCTACAACAGAGTCTGTAAAATTGAATTCAACCATAAAATAAATTAGATGATGAACACCTCTAGTGTCTCAGTACATAAAAATAAAATATACTTTGAGTCACTTGTTGCCACCTGAGTATTAGCTCCTGTGAGTTTATTGGTCACCAGTAAAAAATGCATCTGTCCTTGGATAACGTCCCAAAACAAATAATTTTACCGTTAAATTTTAGAGCTATGCAGATATGACAGCAGAAACAGAAGAGTGAGGTTGGAAAGTTACAGTCTGTCCATTAAAAGAAGGATGTAGAGGATTTTTAACGTGGTCAACTATTTCATTACTGCGAGCAAGTTGAGAGTGCTGAGACTCCAGAGCTAACTGTCAAGTCTCTCCGATGGTGTCGTGGGCCTAACTTAACAAACCATCAGTGAAGGGAGGTGCCCCCTTGATAACTCCAGTGATTTGCTGGCTCTTGCTGCCCATCTGATTTATCTATTTCAGGATGTTGGGGACATAAGGAGCAATATGGTAGGCTACAAAACTTATCTGTAGAGGGCGTAGTAAAGGGGTTTATTTCACTGAACACTCAACCTTTTTATCAAAGCACAAGTACCTTGTGTTGATCTCAAATTAGAATGTTACAGTTTGAATCTTGGAATGTTATAATTTGTATTTTGGGATGTAACGATTAGATTTTTTAAAGAATAGTAAGATTTCAATCTTGGAATGTTGAATCTGAGAATGTTGTGATTCAAACTTAATTTCAGGATTAAATCTTAGAATGTTTTGATCTTAATCCTAGAATGTTATCAATTAAATTTTACAATGTTTTGATTCAAATTTTTACAGTGTTATAACCTGAATGTTAGAATATGGGTTTATTTTTAGAATTTTAATTTTTAAAAAATTTTTAGAATGTTACGATTTGAATCTTGGAATGTTATGATTTAAATTTTAGATTGTTATCAATTGAATTTTAGAATGTTATGGTTTGAATGTTGGAGTAAGGTTTTATTTTTAGAATGTTATGATTTGAATGTCAGAATGTTGTGATTTTAATTTTAGAATGTTATTATTTGAATTTTAGAATGCTATGATTTGAATATTAGAATGTTATGATCGCAATATTTACAATGTTAAGCCTTGAGTCTTAGAATGTTATGAATTGAATCTGAGAATGTTGTGATTCAAACTTATAATTTTAGGATTAAAATCTTAGAAAGTATTGATTTTAATCTTCGAATGTTATCAATTGAATTTTAGAATGCTATGATTTGAATTTTACAATGTTATAATTTGAATCTTAGACTGTGGTTTTATTTTTAGAATTTTGTGTTTTTGAATTCTTACAATGTTATGATTTCAATTTTAGAATCTTATGATTTGAATCTTTGAATGCTGTGATTTAAACTTTTTATTTTAGGATTGAAATCTTAGAACGTTTTTATTTGAATCTTGGAACGATATGATTTGAATTTTTTGAATGCCATGATTTGATTTTGAGAATGTTCTGATTCTAATTTTAAAATGTAATAATTTTAATTTTAGTATGTTATATTTTGAATCTCAGAATGTTATGATTTGAATATTTAAAATAGTATGTTTTGAGTCGTTTAATGTTATAATTTGAGTCTTAGAATGTTATGATTTGAAATATAAGGATGTCATGATTTGAATTTTGTTATCATTTGAATCACAGACAATGGAAATGTCAAACAAAGCAGTTAAGACAAGTCCGTGGATCTGGATTCGGAGAAATAATGTCAGTTGGGGGCCCAGAGTAGATCGCTGTTGTCACTTCTTGGGGACTGCATGTAGGGAGCCTGGGTCCACTGAATGTGACAATACTGTAAGGGTTGTGTTGTTACACTGGGCTGTCCTGCTAGTGGATATGGTGGACAGTGGGAGCTGGTATGGAGCAGGGTGGGTCTGGGACGCATAAGTTACTGTCAGGCCTCTTCAATCGTGTCGTGGGAGTAACTTAACAAAACATCAGTGAAGGGAGGTGCACACTTGATAACTCTGGTGATTTGCTGTCTCTTGCTGCCCATATGACTTATCTATCTCGGGATGTTAGGGACATACAAAGCAATATGGCAGGCCACAAAACTTACCTGTAGAGGGCGTATTAAAGGGGTTTTCTTCAGTGAGCGCTCATCCTTTTTTATCAAAGCACAAGTCTGTTATGGTTTGACTCTTAGAATGGGTTGATTTTAAATTTTACAAAGTTATGATTTGAATCTGAGAATGCTACAGTTTTAATCTATAATCTACAATGTTAGGATTTGAAGTTTTAGAATTTATAAAAGGCTACTAAATTTATTAGTAGAGGGCATAGTAAGGGGGGTTCTTCACTCAGCGGTCGTCCTTCTTGTGTTTGTGTTAAATATCCCTGAATTAACTGACAACAGCTAAACATATTAAAACTGACACTCCAGTGTTTCCAATGTGTCTGCAAAACTGATCTCCAGTTTAAAAAAAGCTGGATGTGCATTGCTGACCCCTGGTGTTGAGTTAGAAACACAGCTAGCACAGGCAAGACTGGATAACCAAGAGTTCTGCTGCTCAGGGGACCGAGATCCTGCAACTTTGCACCATGAACATCAACTAAATGTCAACTAAGGCTTGCCCTGAAATACTGGCTGTCTTGTAGATAAATATTGTGTCAAAATCCTAAAATTAAGACCTTTATTGTTTCAGTTTAGTGTAGTTGTAGTGCATTTTCCAAAACAAACTTGTTTAATGAAAGTATCCCAAACTTAATTTCAGATTGATGCACTGCCTCCTTTTATTAGAACAGACAGAAATGGTGTGTTAACTCTCTTGAAGCACATAATGGAAGCAATGAACTAGAAAAAAATCCCCATATCTGAAGGATATCTGCCATTGTAACAATTAAGGACTGAATCTCTTGAGTTGAAGAAATTAAAGAATATTATAAATAATACTTCCACAGAGAATTCCTTTATTTAAAACCAAAAAATGTGAATGTCAGACAAATACCTGCAAGTTTTGCAGCCTCTGCAAATCATGCACAGCATCACTAAAGGTTTATGAAATAAATGTTAAGACTTTGATATTTACCTGCTTAGTTTCAATCTCTGACTTTGTTCTGGTTTTCTCATTTCTCTGCTCTCACAGTAATCTTTGTGAGTGGACCTTGTCTTTGATCAGGCCAGCATGGCGGTGATGGGGAGCATCTCTGAAGTAATGCATGTTCATGTAGGCCTCTAGATGGTGCTGAGGGATAAACAAAGACACAATTGAAGAAAAATGAACTAAAAAGAAAGGTCCACCTGAGTATGGAGGCGGAGATCAGTGTTTTCTTATTGGGTATGGATATCTGCTAATAACTGTGTTTAAAAAACAGTCTTTTCTGCAGAGAGCAGAATGAGGGTTTTAGTAATTATCAGTGTCCTGAACATTAGAATATTGGTACAGGATTTATCAACTTGTTCCACCTGCACCCAGCTCCAGGCCTTGGCCTCTTGGTCTGGGTCTTTTCCCCTGTCTTTAATTGCTGTCCTCATACAGAGCTTGGCTTGGTCTTCATCTCCTGCCTATCAACAGCAAAATCCTAATTTAGACACTGTGGGAGTGAATCAGTCAACTTGCCAGAAGATTAAAAAAATATATACTTTTTGGTAATCCCTGCCAAGAGCATCCTCCCACACAACAGCCTGACATTGTGTTCTTGCAATTCAAAAATAAAATAAAAATACAAATATACGCAGCAGGAATATGCCCACTTCCTCCCCTACAAAGCCCTCACTCTGTCCCCCTGATCTCCTGCATGCCTCTAGGAAAGAATTTTACAAGGCTATGATCTGCCCTAAGCATATCAGTGGGCAACAGTGTCCTTATTTAATCCTGATGATGAATCATACCTCACAGATGCTGCATGGGAAAGTGTTTGGGACAGATTTTCACAACCTCAGCTAGCAACAAATGCACTAAAATCTAAAAAGTATGAGATGTAGAGGATTTTAAAATGTGGAGCCTGTTATTAAGAAGAATGCAAGGCTAATTGGAGTAACATGCCACAGTAAATGTACCATAGAAAAGCTACATTCTCCCTTTTACAGCCCTTAAATGAGGAATAAAACATGCTTGAGCTTTTATGTGAGGACTGCACTCTCTGATCTAAGTCTTCTCTGAGGTCGGCCTGTCCCTGGGAAATGCCTCGTTCTTCACAGGCTGCCACTGAATGACCGCATTACTGAAGTTTATGGGCCGAGACTGTTCAGGAAGTGCCTGCTTTGTCTTTTCTTACAAAAGCTGCTGGAGACACAGGATTTATCAGTTCCGTTGCCACAGTAATACTGTCGCAGAAGAGCAGAGGGACCTGCAGTTCTTTTGCTCTCACTGCTGTGTACAAAGCGTCGGTGACAGGGTGAGGACAGCGTCCATCTGTGCTCCCTGCCACAATAAATCAGTGGAAGATACTGTAGCTGCCCTGCTGTGCCCTGCCACTCTCCAAGACAGTGAGCATGATGCTGCAGTGAGGTGGACAGGAGCCTGCAGTCATTTCTTTCTAACTCTTAAGCAGCATTGCCGACCAAAATAGACAATACAGACATTAGATGCCGAAAGTGTAAGCAAACAGTTCGTGGCAGAGGATGAAAAAACAGCTGAACACTGAGACCTGCAGGGCTGGATTTAACAACCACAAGTGAAAAAGACCTCAAAGGGCAGTTTGGAGAAAGTGTTTCCACTTGTAACCAAGCCAACCATTGCAACTGTTGCTAGATCCTGCTTCTTTAAACTCACCCTTTATCCAGCTGAATACAACTATTTGAGCTACATCAGACATAATAATGCAGTTCTTACCCCCAGGACAGACCCAGTCATAAACAGCTTGGCTTCAGGCCCAGATCAGACAGCAGAGAATGAGCCACGTAAACAAGGCCACAATTGAAATGACACAATAGAAAAGGATTACACAACTTGTGGTCACCAAGCCAGTTGATAATATCATTACAGGAGCCACGGAGAACCAAACGGGTCTTGGTACACACTGTATTGGGTCAGCCGTGATCTCAGTCTGCACCGTTTCACAATGAAAATCACTGAATGGGAACATCTATTCAGGACAAGATGCTTTATTGCAGCAGCTTGTTTGTTAAATCACATGACATGAATGAGAAAATGTGTAACGTCATGTACTGTAGTACAATATTTACAAAGTCGGACACATATTTGACACCAGACGAAATACTCCAATGTTTATCCATTCCTGACAAAAATGTAATTTACCAGTAGAACAAAATGGGGAAACTCTCACTGCTGATGTGTGTGTTGTTTAAAATACCTTGCTGGCACAGACGGGTAACAAGTGTGTATCCAAAACATAGCGAAGAGTACTTGACTGGTGCAGATATTTGCACTCAAGGTTCATGACAAAAATCCACCATCAAGGTAACCTTTAGTGAAAACAGGCAGGTCACTCACAAGAAAAAAAAATCTGTTAATGCAGAAAAGAAAAACAACAATATGACCTGAGGAGACAAGTAGAGGTACTTTTTAAAAAATATATCTTACCAGTTGTTGGTGTTTGAGCCCTTCATATACGCTATGATATTTTCAATTTATGCAATCTAACAGACACTATGGAAAAACTGTGGTTACCAAGTTACAGAACAATGCAGAAAGTTAAACCTCACTGCAAAGAACCTCCTCATTGAACACACAAACATATTTAAAATAGGTTTGTGACAATGCATAGAAGCTAAATTTGTGTCCGAGGCCTGCATGTGGTTTCATTTATTGACCAGTACAATAAAATGTGGTGGAGTGAATCAACAAAGAAGCCAAAAAGTCATTACATGGATTAAATTCTCACTTTACTCTCGTGTTTGGTTTATTATATTTTGAGTTTATTTTTGCTGAAAACAGTCATATTCAACCTTGGCCTTTTTCCGAAACAGCTCTTTCTCCCTGAGCAGAACACTTTCAGGATAAAAAGATCATGGAAATGTCAGGGTTAAGCTCGCAAACTGTGAACACATTTGCAGCAAGTCATACAAATCTGGCACTTGGGGGTGAAATTATCTTCCAGATCGCGGTGCCAACACTATTTATCTTGTATAGTCGCATTGCTTAGTTTGATGTGGCAAAGTAAAGCAGACTGGAGGTAATTTCCTGAAGGGATTGTGCACCTGGGCCCTACAGTACTCTGGTCAACCCTGCTTAACAGGAAATCTAAGAAGCTTAGAACACTAATGCCCAAATGGCCCCAGGTAGCTACAGTGGCAACAAAGAAGCCTTTAAAATGCTGTCTGGGAACTGGCCAGAAGTGTGAAAGAAATCTAAATGACTGCAAATCAGCATCATGTAACAGAATCATTAGAGAGGCACAACACAAATCACATTTTAAAAGATTCAAAGGGACCAGTGACAATTACATAATTTTTCAAAAAAAAAGACATTTGACTTAAAATGGCTTAAAATCAACAGCTGAGAAAAAAAAATTGACAGTACAAATATTTTGTAAATATTAAAATACTGTACATCAATGATAAATTCCTACAAAGGATATAACCCTCTGATTAGAGGAAAAATAAACGTTCCAGTTTGGTTTTCAGCAGCAGGTGAATATGGAGCCCTGTTGTTAACAGTTTATTGTTCTCCAGCACAAAGGAACGGTTTGGCGTCCCTTTACGCAAACCTCTCTGCCAATCCACAAGCGCCCCGCTGAAAACCAAAAAACATGTGCAAAGGACGAGAATATTAAGGTATTTAACTGTAACTTTAAAAAAAGCATTGAATAGGCATTAAACTCGTGAAGCAACGTTCCTGCGAAACAAAATCATCCCTGCTGCATGGGTCGCAGGCTAAGTTTTAAAACTGTACTTTTGTTGAGGAAGTGAATGTCGAATTTCCTCTTATCCCAATGCGATTCACCCATTTCTGTCCATTTTCATAAATACGTGACATTTCTAACGTAGTGACATCTTTTATAATGATCCCCAACCAGGCTGACATTCCTCTGGAGAGGAGTGGATTTCCTCTCCTCATTTGCAAACGTTCATATCACAAGTCTTGAATTTAAGATGCCATTGCAGCATGGCACACGCTTCACGAGTCCATCAGCCTAAGTTTTCAAAATGAAAAACCAAAAGTCAGGTGTCAGCAGCCTTTAAGGTGCGGAAGTGTGGAAAGTTTGTCGACTTTTCCCAAAGCAGCGGCGTTTTCCACCCCTTTCAGCCACTCTTTGCATTTCCTTACAACAGTCTCATCCACGTCTCCGTCCTCTTCCTCGTACTCCACATCATCGTACTTGTACTGATCATTTAGCAGAGATATTTTCACGATGGCGGTGATGTCCTGCTCTGCGCTCTCTCCTTTCCCGTTAGGAGCGCAGCCTTTGGAGCCTCCGTGCGTCTTCTTGGATGGAAAAACTCGCCTATGTCTGAAGTCGGCGGAGGCGCAGCACTTCTGCTGCTTTGCCATCATCTGCTTCTCTAGATTCCGTTTTTGGATGACAAGAATGGCTTCAGGGGTGAGACTGAGGGTAAACTGAATCTCCTTCTTCCCCTCCTCTTTCCCGTGGAGATGTCTGGTGGAGTCCATGGAGCTGGAGCGTCTGACTCCTTGGGATGAATCCTGAGGTTTGGGCACCGACAGCCAGGAGCATTTTCCCTGCGTTTCTTGCCCACTAACTGGCTTCTGAGACGGGCTTTTGTTCTTGTCTTGTTGGGCTTTTCGCCCTAAATTCCGTAAATTCGCAGACGCCCAAGAAGTGGACTGCTTGTCCTTATCGGACCCCCCTTTCTCTCTGGCAGATTTGCTGGTTTGTTCAGTCTGAGGAGGCACTCCGTTGGCTTTCTTTTTCCCAAACAGTTCCCTGCCAGGCGAGGAGATCCGCTGGTGGAGGCTGATGGGTGGAAAAGGCATCTCTGTGGCTGGAAGTGATCAGGATATAAAAACGTGCAAGTGCAGAAGAGGAAACCCTGCGCAAGGCGACGCGCGGCGCTCTGCGGGCATTATCCAGCAGCGACGTGGAGAGAGGAGGGATGCAGTGCACCTGTTGTCCGCACTGAGTTCAACTGGTGCGCAGACACACAGCCTGGCTGCTTTATGGCGCGGCTGGCAGGGAGGCGTGGCCAGGACACGCACCGACAAACAAAGCCATGAAAAAATTGGTGATGTCATTTCATAATTTTCAAGAACTTCCTGAAGCGATGATCCACATCCACCTCATGTTCCCCTCATCTCCTCTCACAGCGCCACTCTGCTGTGGACCACTTTTAATACTTGTTTAATAGACAATCAGCCCAAAAATATGAACCATCCTCAAGGGATTGTGAAACGATGTCCTTCTCCCATTTCCAAGAGAAAACTAAATGTCTTCATATGCTGTGGACATTTGTCTGCACAGCCAATAAACATGTTTGGACTATGACAAGTTGTGAAAAACACATTCTTCAGCTAAAGCCGCCCCACACACCTATCTGTGCCTCCCTGCAGTCGATACTCATGGTCATAAATACTGTTTAGTCCTATAGATGCCTCCCATAACCCCATCTGTCCTTGAGCTAAACTAAAATATGTCAAAAGCACAACGCCATTCTGTTTTTTTCCTTTCTGTCAGTCAGTATAGTCTCAAATGTCAATTATCTGACATGTATAGGTGGTTACTTTTGTTCTTCCAGCCATGTAGCCTATGAAAGACATCTGGGTGAATACACAAATAGTCTGCAATATTGATTTTTCTTTGTTTCTGCTGTTATCTGCACTTTCAGCCAGACAGCTCCACAATTAACTTGATGCGATTTTTTCCTCTGGTATAACAGGAAATCAATATGTTTCCAAATCTGTAGTTTTTAACGCGGTTTATTTGAAATTGCCTGCAGTTATAACAGTATATGAAACATTTTGGAATTTGAGTTAATGAACAGATTTTATTAGTCAAATTTCTGGATAGATATCATCACTTTGGCGCTTCTAACACATCAAAAAAATCCATTTAGGCCAAACAGTCCCCTGACTCGCTCACTCTTGGAATCAATAAATGACATGAAACTGCCCCTGACAACACAGGCCAAGTTATTTATCAATTTTTGCAAGATGATCTGGATCATTAAGCTGAAGAGGATGCAAAGACTTGTTTAATTCCAGAGGTTGTTGTGGCGTGGGATCCCTCTCCTCTCTGACATAACAGCGGATTAGAAGTAATGAAGAGGAAGCAGTTGGGACACTAACAGATTGCTAAAGTCAGGATGCTTCCCCTTCATCCTCAAACTTTGGCGTAATCGAAAAATGCTGGGCAAAGGAAGCGAATAACAAAAACAACCACGTTCCTGCCATTGAAAAGAATTATTTTAGCCCTCAGATTACTCAGAGGGATTTGCAGGGCCTCTGTGAAGTTAGTTGAACAAGTAGTCCTAAAGAGAGATTTTGTCCATGCTAATCCACCACCACATTACACAAGCATCTAATAAGTTTGGGGGCGCCGCATGACAAGAAGAGAATGCAGTTATTTAATCACACTAAGCACACAAACAAAACCTTGAGGCATGGTCTTAAGCAAATTCTATAGCTAATATGCAAAGCCCATCTCTCCCGCTCAAATATATATATATATATATATATATATATATATATATATATATATATATATATATATATATAGTGTAAATCAAAATATGATGAGAAATTAAAGACTGACTTGGTCCAAGGATTTATTTCTGTCAAATGAAATGCACCTTCTCCTCACAATAATGTGAACATCTGCACCACAGATGGGGGTAGCAGAGGTTATGAATCTTCTGGAGGAGGTTGTCATGACAACCACATCCTCAAAGGCTGCGGCATCATGCTGGAGCAATATAGGGAATACGATGCAAGCCATACTGGGTTATTAGGTCACGTTAGAATCACAATGCTCAGAAAAGCGTAATTAAATGGGTCATTGCTACATCCGGCAGGAAATCTAGTTTAAAAAGAGAAGCATTTTTGAATGTAATTTGATGAGTAGCGGGGGAGGCAAGTGTGTTGAAATGCAAACTGAAGACCGACAGACCAGACAGGAGTTGCTTTTTTTTAATCTCTTTAGCTGCAAACACCTCAAAGAGCTGTGGGTATCACACATCCCAGTGCATCATCAGTGAAGCAGTGAGTCAACTGCCAAAGGGAAAACAATCACATTTGAACATGGAATAGCATCTGAGAGCCTATTTATATATTAGTGCCTCATACACAGACAGAAAGCAGAGAGGCAATGTTTTAATAATGTTTGTGTGCAAGAAGCCAGAAAACCTTTAAAAACATCTGGAAGAAAATTAAATCATGTACTGCTTAAGTCGTAAACGTATGTGTTTGATCTATATATCAATAGCTCTCCACCTATGTACAGTTATGTTCAGGCATTTTGTTGTAAATTACTTTCTATAGAAAAGTCAAAATCATTTCCCTGCACTTAAACGGTATAAAATCCATAGTAAATATATGAATATCTTTAAATATATTAAGCAATAAAGGCACTCATTATTCTCACAAAAGCAAATGAATGAGAAGTGTTATAATCCTATTATAGTTACTGACCTTAAGCTAGATTTAAAAGGCAAAAAAAAAAATCAGTATGAAAGAGTCAGAGTAAGAAGTGGAGATATAGTGTATAAACAATACAAATGTATATTTTACAAAGTCACTGTTCTAGCAGTTTGCATATTAGGACCAGTCTTCTTAGAAAATTGTGAATTCCTGAGTTCTAACTCAGACAGGTCGTGAAGCATTTCATCACAGCATCCCTGTTGAGGAAAAAATAAATCTAATTAACAGTCAGAAATTTAAACAATAAAAAAAAAAGGGGCAGAAGAAAAAGGAATGAAAAAAATTGAATTAAGTGTTGTTCTAAAATGGACCAGGAATAAATAAATACAGCAAAGACAAAATTCCATCAAGCGTATGAAATTAAAAGCAACAAAAAAGCACTTCCGTCCTTTGTTACGATGATTTGGGTGGGGCTCGTCATGAATAAGTGAGTGTGTTTTGGCGGGGAAGCACCACATGTTCAGGGTGACGGGGGCTCCCTTTTTCCAGGTACACAGTGGTGAAGGATGATGCAATAGGAGCGATCGCCATGGCAACGGCAGACGGTTGCCTTCTCTATTTCCCTTCACACAGTTTGCTCTTGCCATCGGTATGTTGCTATGCAGACTTCCCCTGCAGCCACAGTCAAAATTCGATGAAGGAGGTGTAAAAACCCCGTCAAGGTTAAAAGGCAGAAGTGGGGATCATAAGCAGTCTGAGGGGGAGGAGGGGAGGTCGGTGGACAGACAGGAGACGGACTCCTTCAAAAGATCTGGTTTGTTCCCCGGTGTATAAACAAAAAAAGATTCAACACCAGAATCCTCATATTCTTCCTCCTGTACAGCCTGAGGTCTGTTTTTTTTATATTCATTGAGGTTTGATGCTATTTTTGTTCCCCTGAAAACTGCATGAATAAACGAGCAGTCTCAGAGGTTTTCCCCCGTTTTTGATTAAACATCAGAGCTACAGCAGCCTTACAGCGCTGTGGGAAGCGCACATGCAGCAGGCTTTAGTACCTTAATTTGCTGGCGTGAGAGGTTATAAATAGGCAACTAGGTAAAATACATTAAAGGATCAAGTGCATTTGCCATGTGGTGTTGTGACTAGCCAGGTATCAAAGTTAATTCAAGCAGTGACATGTATGGGAAGTACGACAGTCTAATGCTTTTAAATGTGTCACCTAAAGGTACAGAGGCTTGAGATTAAAAATATATATCAGCTCTGGAGCAACACTGTAAACAATAGAGAGCCAAGTGGTCAAATCTAAATTAAATGAAAACTGGATTAAAGTAAGAGGCTTAAAGAGACAGGATAGTAACGTGTTGACAAAGATTGTAAGACATACAATAACAAAGGAAGTAAAAAATAAGTGATCATCTAAAATTAGCTGTCAAATGTGCTTTTCTCCATAGGAATTTGGTTTTTAGGAGGGGGTGACACGTTAAAAGGTCTTTGTCTCAGCTTTGTATTGTTGATAGCATTTGGACTCGGGGAGGGGGAGCACTGGGTGGAAGTCTCTCAGCTGTCAGGATGGATTATAGGGTTGCCCAAACACACAAGACACTTAGTGCGGGGGCTGCATGGGGTCTCCGGCCTTCTCACCAAATAAGATCTAACCCCACTTACAGCTGGACTGACAAAACAACATCACACTTCATGCCTGACTCGGGGAAAGCTCTGAGGTGGGACATTTTGTGAAGCAAACATTTGAGTATTATCTTAAAAATTGCATACTGCGGTGAGATAATTCAAAATGAACAGCTTGAAAACTGTAAAATATATATGAAGCTTTATATTGTGTATGATCAACATTAAAGACACAAGTAGCCTGTGAGAAGGACTGTTATGCTACTATAAAGTTTTTATTTTCATCATTTATGCAGCTTTAGACAGCTTGTCTAGATTTAATTAAAATTTTGTATTGTGCTTTAACCCTATAGTGCTTAACATAAGCTCATTACAAGCAGTGTAAAAGCTAAATTGGGGAAGAAATGTTTTCGTAAATCTGGCTAAAAGAGCATTATTTCACAAGCAATCATTTCATTTTGATATTATGGACTAAGCGATGATGTCACAGGGCTAAAGCACAGCAGAGTGTGAAACAACAAGCTGCCATTTGTTTGACACGAAGAGCCTACAATAGTCATAGTGGGGGATTACAGCCATATGGTGGAGGCAAACAGAGGCAAGAGGCAAATAAAAACATGTTTTCATCGTAGCTCCGCCAGTTTGTTTTGTACTGTTCAGTGTCATTTGTCACTGAGACCTTACTGAGATATAAAAGGGAGTTGAAAACATTTCGAAGTTCTCTTTTGATGGCATCTGGTTTTCCAGAAATGACTCGAGTAAAAGATCACAGTCAGTAAGCAACACATTCTGCTAAAAACAACATGGAGGACGCAGGCATATCACCACGAGCTTAAAGTAGATGTAACATAAATAGCATAATCCTGTTTTCTTACCTGGCAAATGGAATGTAAGAGATGCTATACCTGAAGAGAAAAGCAAACAAAAAAAAAGGATGAAGGGCAATTTTCTGACCACGTAAAAGACAAACACTGACTGAAGAAGAAGACACTAGCTGTCAAAATGAGGAACATGTCCAGTACCTGCTCAAAAAGCTAAAATTATAATACATAATACGTATGTATAGTATATCATGTTATGGAAACCATTGTAATGAATGATCATGTAATGAATCAATGTCTCTGTTAGGTCCCTCTTAAACAGGTATAAAGTTAAAATTTCACTTTTATGCCATGGATGAAACACTTACAGCTACACTGTTACATTTTCCTGTAATTCAGCATGATGTATCGAGTTGGCATGACTAAAAATTCCAGAATCTTTACTTGAAAGTTTAGGTTTGTTTTGATAATGCTTGTCTTCACATCATGGTAAATATGTGATTTTTAAGAGATTAAAAGCATTAAAAACAACCACAGGAAACACAGGACCTATGAAAGGTTTAGGGCTTAACCAAAGCACAATAATGGCTATCTGATGAAAAACATACAAAAATGTAAAATACACTTAAATAATCCATCAAGGCATCATTGGACCGACAGGTCTTTGATGTCGTTCGGCAAGGATTAAGAAAACATGACTGTGAATGAATTGGATACACTGTACGCTTTGCACTAATGAGTCTGGACAGATTGGTAGACCAAATACCAAGTGCGACAAAAACATGATATCCTGCTCTGGAAATGATTACAGCTAAACCTTAGCTTAAAAAAATCCCCCATGAGACAACGACATATATCTTAAATATGTGAGGAATCTGGTACAGCAGTTGAATGATTAACTGGAGCCAAAGCCGAAGTGAAACAGCAAGAAATCCTCCTCTATCTTGTTAAGCAGAGCTTCGACACTTATTAGAAATATTGTAGCAATTTTTGAAGTGAATAATCTGAACATCTAATCTAATCAAGTAGGTTAAGAAACAGTCACCAGTGCTGTTTTGTCATTAAACTTCATTCCGTCTGTCGAGTTCTGTGTTGAGTCTGTTAGTCAGTAATGGTTCATTGTGATGCAGTCACTTAGAATTCCCCCAAGGGCTGGACTTTGCCTGCCTCCGTGTGGGTCAGTGGCGACGTCGTATTACAGAACTACCTGACGTCGGAGTACTTGCGTGGGATTGCTCTATGCCCCCAGTCTGTTACGAATAATCTTGGGATGTGTGACTTGCGGTTGCCATGGGGATGCCTTTGAGAACGCAGGCAGAGCGGAAATGAATGTACTATATGTAGGTGCAGAAGAAGCAGTGCAGTTACAAGTCTGACAGTGTTGCCCAGTGATGCACTGAAATTATCCGTTCCCTTCCTGCTGAGTTGCTGTGGATGAGTTTCCACATGAAGTCATGTACCGAAACTCTTTTGTTAGTGCTGTGTAAATATGTCCAAATTAATGAAGTGGTGACATGTCAATACACATTACTCACAGGTCTTATTATTTACTGCTATGGTGAAGCTTAACCCCACTGACCTTATGGCTGTCAGTGTGTAAAGGGCCAAGTCTCATTATTATATGTAAGCTTTTCTCAATTTACTAGCTGCAGGAATCAGAAAGGCAGACCTAACACTCAATTTGGAACCAGTACACTACTAACAGTTACTTGTAATATAAATTAAAGTAGATGTAAAAAAAAATAAAAAAATAAAAAAAATCTTATCAGAATTTCCCCAAGATAAATTTGACGTTTTGTCCACACAACAGTTGAAAACATTTACATTCTTGTAAGACTAAAAAAAGCAACAAATCCTTACCTGACCAGCTTAAGCAATTAATCAATTTGCAAAAATCCTGACAATCTTTTCTAGATCAATACACTCAAAGGTTGAACCTTAATTAATATTAAGGCAAAACTGGGATTTTTGTTTCAACTGAAAAGAGCTGATTAAAACTTTCAAACTAAGCAGTGTGAACAAAAGCTAATAAAATGATTTGAGGACAAAGATGCTTAATAAACTTTTGAATACTGCAATAAAATCTTGCCAGTGAATTTATGAATAGACATTACCTTCTGTACAGTATGTGAAAGGCACTAAAATCCTTTAGGTCTTTATTTGACATACTCTTATAATAACCTAACGAACTAAGTAAAGGCTTATGGGTACCACATACCGTCATCGGACCGTTTTCACCAGAGACACCTGGCAGTGACTTTATCTTGCATGGAAGCAATGCAGGTATAAATACCCATCTGTCTCCACTTGCCAAAACTGCACATGGGTTTAAGCAAGCTCCACACTGATTCTGGCAGTACGTCTTCCTTTAGAAGCCAAAAATATACTGACCTACAATGACAACTGGCATCCTGCCTACAACCTTACTACAGCAACTCTGACTCGACCTGCATTTTAGACAGATGTAGCTGTCTGCTCTGGCAAACTAGGGCAAACCAATTTAATCAATGTTTGAGCATCTTATCATCATGTGATACTTAGATAGTAGGCCGTCTGATTTAAAAAAAAAAAAAAAAAAAGAAAGAAGACATTTAAAATATACAGTGGTTTGAAATTAAATTTTAAAATAAGGTATAGTGTTGTTGACAGTGCAGTAAGACAAGTATCATGTAATCTTGTATAGTTTCAGCCAAGAATGTGCATACAGGAGTAAAGTAAGCTCAGTTATCTGCAGCGTAATTAACTCAACCCACAAGTAACACAAGTCAGAGCAATGTTCTCTTCAGTGGAAAGGTGGCTTCATCTGAATAGGTGTGAATGATTAGTTAATTGTCAGCTGTACTAGTGCTAAGTAATGGCTTAGAGTGGCAGGTCTCACTTACCATGTCATTGCCAAAAACTGCAAAATACAGAAGATGATCGCCAATAACTTTTTATTCCACTATAAAATAAAGTACAAAGCAATTATTGCACAGTTGAAAGCAGTTCTCTAAAACAATAAAGACTGTAACTGTTTTCGAATCTGTTTGACATACTTACCCAAAATGCTGCGCAAAGTGTTAAGACAAGGCAGAGCTGGTGGAAGAACATCAGGAACAATTATCTTCTTGTATGCTTGTAGAATGACATTTGCTATCAAAGAAATAATTTCTTTTCTAACCAACTACGCCCCTAAATCTACCAACAGAATACATGAACATTGTCAAACTGAAATGTGTTGCTAATGTAAGTTACTTTATTTTCAGTTTTTTAAGATTACAAGGTAAGGAGAACTGTTATTCAATTGAACCTGGCCATCTAATCCAAAGTCATAAACCTCCAACAACTACTATAACAAAGCATGGAGTACAGCAACATAACACTCAAATATCCAGTCAAACACGGGGATTCAATTAATAGCAAAACACATAATATTTACCAGCATGACAATGGTGGCTATCAGTCTTGTTTTCTCAAACATGCGCTTCAGCTGTTTGAGTGGTCCCATTAGGAAGCAGGTACTTTACAAGAAAAAAACACAAATAAACAGGTTAAATAAACACACTTGAGTTAAAGTTATGTGCCGTTTCAAAATGTTAATCCAGCATCCTATCATATCATGTCAGGTAAGTATACTTTTTGCCATTTCCAGTGATCATCTGTTACACAGTGCAGCCAACACTGTGAATACGAGTGACGTATTTTTCAGTTTCCGTAGGAGGCATACTTTCTTTTCTCTGTTCAGCCTGCTGCCTACTACAACTGTGCCACATTAAAAGTACAAACACCATCACATTAGGAAATTTTATAGAACTTGTTACACCTATATATGTAATAAGTATTTTCAGTCAAAACATATAATTCTACTGAATAACTTTAAAACCAAAAAATAAACAGGCCAGGATGATTTAAGCACTAGAATCGTGTGGCCAACATAATCAAATTTACAGTACATGTCGCAGTTATTAGGGGTTAAATATTTTATGCCCAACACCACGATGACACATTTAGAACCTCCTACATGATACGTGTGTTACGTCAGCAAATTTAACAAGACAAAGGCTTTCCCCAATGACGAAGCACACAGCTCTGGGCTCTGCAAAGCCGAGTGGGTTGAGGGAGTCTGTGGAGCGTCACATCTGTTAGATGAGACATGAGAGTAGTGTGTGTGACGCAGGCTCTTTCTACTGATCTGCTGAAAGAGATGGATGCTTTTTGTCAAATGCTCAGTGTGACAGAAACAGTAATGATATCCACGCACATGCTGCTTCTGCAGACTGAGGGAAAATAAAATGTGTCATCTACACAGCGTATAACTGAAAGCAAATCTGATACTGTGATTTAAACAGATTTAGTGTGGAGTTTGTATTACATTACTGGTAGGTGTTCTGATTGGCAGTTTATCTTTGACATTTTATTTTGTGGTTACAAAACAAATATAGTAACCAGCCTATAGAGGTACAACTATGTATATTTATCCTATTGAAGTGACTGTCATATTTTGGCAGAAAAATTATATGCTGTTATGTCACTATACAGTATAGCGGTGTAACGTGTCGTGACACTGGATCCTATTATTAACATGACCTTCCACAACTGTGGCTGAAACGATGTAACCAATGGTCTCCATGTACATCTTATTGCAATTTCATACAGATGTAAAGTAGTTTAAGCCCGTTAAAAACACGATACTCTCTTGCACTGATCGTTAACCTGGGCTATGAAGAAGATGACCCAGTTTCTTGATGCATCTAAACCCTCTGGTCATACGATACCTGAAAATAGAGACTGCTCTGTCTGAAAGCAAACCCCTCATCAATGGTTCACTGTCCATCAAAGAAGTCAAAGACATCTTTATTAGATTTAGACCTTGGATTATCTACCATAAATAATCCATGATGCTGTAAAATCTAGTACACCCATTGATATGTTGTGAAGATTTAAGTCTAATCTTACTTAAACATTACATTAAGATAACTAGATTGGTAAGTATGGTCACTGGCAAGAAATGAACTTTGTGTCCTATACAGGAGACGCTTGATTTACTTGATCTGCTCTTATGGAAAACTTAAGTCGGCAAATAATACAATGTGAAAAACATTGTGTGGTCCACTCACAGAAACAGATACCAAAACAAACTGTTAAGGGACACAGATAGCTACTGTTCTCCCACTGATCATCATCTCTTAATCCCCGATAATTACACACTCACTTTCAAGTGATATACAACTGCATAACAATCAAGATCACAATTAAATAAACTAGCTATTAACCCTTCAAAATTAGAACAATTGTTTTGTTGCATCAGATTGTGCAATTCCTATTCACTGGTAAGCCTTATTAACAGGTTTTTGTCCCACACAGTGATGAACATTATCTCCTCCCCAAGCAAAGTTGAAGCTGTAGACTGCGCTAAAATGTTTATGTAAATCAAATTTAGGGTTTAAGTTAAGTGCAATGTGACTGCAAAAGCATTTTCCATTCATTTCAATCACAAACTTATAAATAAATAATATTAGTACTTAATATCCAAAATGCAACAGGGGCATTTATTTATTTTTGTTCAAAACGGTGAAATTTGTTACAGCATTTCTTTCCAAATTAAACATTTTAGTGCTACAGAGATGTCCACACAAAATAAACTCTCCAGGCCCAAAAATGCATGTTTGTTTCAGACCACAGCAAAAATCAAGTAATTTTTATATTTTTCATAGTAGAAAAGAAACACAAAAATGATGATTCCAACTAAAACCGTGACTCATAGGACAATTTCAATATCTGTCAAATGTTTGTCCGAATATCACCAGTCTCAATATTAATACTAATCTGACTATATAAATCATCATCAAAGCCAGAACCAGCAATAACTATTGTTTATTATCATTAAATCAAATGAAATCATGGTTTCTTAGGCATAGCACTCCAAACACTGAGCAATAGGTAGTGAGTATATAGAACAGTATGGTGGTAAATTACTGACTACTCTATGCATCTTTTTCAAAAGCAGTCTAGAAGGAAACCTTAAAGAAATATGTAGCTGTGCCAAGGGTGAAAGTGTAGCAGTTACCAAGGCAAAATGATTTCTGTGTGGATGCGCCTACTGCTAATCATGTGCCATTTTCTGGGGACTGTGGCATACTAATGAGAAAAAAACTGTATCAATACCTTATAACACCAACACCAGTTAAATTAATTTGGATTTTAAAGTCTTACCTGGCAAGAGCTGCGATGTTTCCTAGTGTGTAGAAGACAGCAAAAAGCTTGATGCCATTAGGAAGGAACAGCAGTGCTGTGCCCTGATAACGCAGAGAAACAGTTTGTCAGACACACAGAATAATGCCACCACACTTCAAGTAAGGGGAAAAGACACAAGGAAATAGTCCTACCAGACAAATGAATGAATCATACGATTAAAAGCTTAGATCTTTTGCTATATTTTTTCCTAAGAAAAGATAAGGGATTCTGTGAGCCGTTTTATGGTTTTGTCAAAACATAGTTGGCTCCCCCTAGTGCTACAATTTCATAAGGCTTTGCTGACTACATCACTCTTTGGATCACTTCCAGACTGGTGCCACATTGTTGCTATTTCACCATTGGAAGGATTAGAGAACACTAGTCTCATCTTTCCCTTCATAATCTTTTATTAAATAATTAGGCTTTATTTGTAACTTATTAAAAGCTCTGAATAAAGCTCTTAATAATATGGAGCAACTAATAATTTACTTAACTGCACTAGTCTGTAAGGATATTCAAATAATCTGCAGCTAATAATTCCATATCATATCATATAAAAGAAGCAACTTGTGGACGTTATTTTAACACTACCAGAGAATGTCTAGTTAAATGCCTGTGCATCCAGATAGAAGCCAAATGTATGAATTAAAAAGACATTTAGAGACCCTGTTATTATGCGTTATTCAGTTGTTAGATGTGTAAAGATCTTTCAACTGTGAATTTCACCACCCAGGCCGACAAACAGAATTTGTGTTCTGGGGTCAGTGTGAATTTTCGCAGTGTGTCGTAAAAAAAAAGTATGTGCAGCTGTGACGAGACTTCCTCTCATCTTAAGTGTAAAACTACAAACTGAAAGTTGGAGAGACATTACAAAAGCTTTGTGTGTTAAGTATAAGTGACAGAATTCAGTCACTTTAATCTACAAGTGTGAGAGAAGAGGAACTTTCCTTGACAGCAATGGCGTTGAGCCATGTTGACCACTTAAATTTTAGCGTAAATGCAAACCAAATACAGAACAAAAAAACACTGCTGCTAATAGCATTAACAGTGTTCCTTTTGTCCACATAAAGCCAGACAGAACATTAAAACTGCCTGTTCAACTTAAGCACAGAGAGACACTCACAAGTATTGAGCACAGGATGCCTGAAGCAAAGCATATGACGAACCATTTCACCCTGGTGCTGTAGCTGAGAGTGCTGGCATCAAGGACCTGGTGAGAACAATAGCAGGATGTCACAAGACAGACCTAATGGCCTGTAGAAAGACCCACAGGCCTCCTACTGATGATTTAACCATGTCGGCGAGAGCCAAGTAAACAGCATCGTAGTTTTATCTTAACACACAGACAGTATTGGTGTACAGCTTAGGAAATAATTATGAGAACACTGTGACCACACTTTTCTGCCTCTTCCGTTGCGGTTGTTGGTGAATAAAAACTGCTTTCTACTTCAGGTTGTAATGAAAAGCTATTTTGTGGGGTCAGAGTTGTTTAGCAATGGCTCTCTAACTGTATCCCTCTTCGTTAAGCGCTAAGATGGCTTCTCTTCTTCTCATCTTGCAGTTCTCTTCTTTTAGCATTGCTGGATGATAATTTAGTTTGAATTATTCTTTTGTCCATAGTCAGTTTATGTACAAAATAATGGTGACCCCAAATGTTTTTGGACATCTAGCGTGAATATTAACATTTAAACAGTTTCAATACATCATACTTTTAAACCAAATTTATTGCAGGTATTGAATCATTACGAAACTGTTTCATATATCTTAGAAGATGCTGTAATTATTAACGCACTGTGCAACATCTTTAAATAAATTACCACTGTTGAAGTTCTGTTGTTTAGACTTTGCACAGAAAAGAGCAGGCGGTCTAATAATTTTTTCCAAAACTGTAGGTTAACAAGACATGACACATCACTTAGAACACTTAGCTGAGGACAATAAAGCAATAAAACCAAACTAAAGAATAATCTCCAACGGGGACTGTCTCTGTCAAGGTCAGAGTGAAACTGGAACATTTAAACAACATAAAAACAGCAATATGGTGTATCAGTACCTTACCTCATGTCCTCCTTTTGGTGAATGCGTGTAAAAGTATGAATATACACAATTTGTTAGTGTTAAGTGTTAACAGAGGAAAGTGACAGGCATCTTTAAAAGTAGTTTATAATACACACTTAGTGTCAAAAATACTTTGATAGCTAACGTTAGCCGATAGACGTCTAAGGAAAAGTTAGCAACTCCGCTAGAATCAACTGTCAGCTGCTAACCGCTAACTCGAAGATATAACCACATTAACACTGTTAGCATGTATCTGAACAGTAACATAGGGCCAGCACAGCTAGCTCAGTGCCATTTTGTTTAGATTATTAAACTGCACACACCGTCAGAGGGTTAGCATTAGCAGCTGTCATATAGTAGCTCGGTACCTGTGCAGTCAGACCCTGCTCCTCGTTCTCGTCTCGGCCGCTCAGCACACGACGAAGCTTGTCCATCGCTGCAGGCTAGCTGGCTAACTGCTCCGTATAAAAAAACAAACAAAACGTATGGATGTGTATGTTTGCAACTCCCCGTGTTACCGTTTACAAATGTTGACGGCAGTAGTTGGAAGTTTGACTTCCTGGCTCTCTACACGGTTCCTGCTTTCTGCCAGTGCTGACCTGGAGTCGGTTTAATAGCACACAGTATGTTCAGTCCTCCTGGAAGGTCTCTAAATTACAGACCGTAGATCAGTGCGTGAAGGTAGCTTCCCGTTCGACACTTCCGCCGATCTATTCGTGCTGCCTTTAAGGCTGTCGGACATAATTGGGTTACGAAACTACGTGCGTATGAACCAAACGCTGAATGGTATTCATCAAATTGTCGGAAATTTCCCAACTTTTCCGGACCTCATATGAATAATGTAACGGACTTCCTCGTGTGACTGACAGCTTGTGCCATCAAACATCCTATTAATCAGTAGGGGCTGTTTAAAACAAAATGAAAAAGCCATATTTACGATTTTAGAATTTCTAAAAGAAACATTTCATGCAGTTTAAAAAACATTGAACAAGCAAATACGTATCCCTTGTATTATTACTTTAAAAATTCTTTGAAGTGTTAATTCTTCAAATTTTATCAAATACAAGTCATTAAAGCAGAGCAGCATTTAATTTAAAACTGAGCACATGCCAGCATAACCAAGAAATTAGTGTCATAATTCACAGTTTGTCTTCCCCTGCTGCTTTTCTGTAGTGTTGTCGCCACCTAGTGGACATGTAGCAAGAACGCAATCAATCAATGGATCGAACTTGTGTTTTGTAATTTGTATAGCACAAAAGAAAAAAAACCCATAAAAATATTACTCTTGTTCGCAGCCACATAAATAATTTGTCATGAATTTATAAATAAAGAACTAAAAAAAACAAACGATTTTTAGGCTGTGAGAAGTGAGACAAAATGCAATGAAAACAGTTAAGTCATAAAAGATACAAAAAATAAATTAAACATAAAAAATTTAAAGTTAATTCGGCTCAGATACAGTGGCATTCAAAATTATTCAACCCCCATTGCAAATCAGGTTATTGACAAAATGCACAAATTTTCAGCTGTTTTTGATAAACAACTCAAACAAAAACAATATAATAAGTTCAACACAGCCAGTATTACAGGGGAGTTCACCAAATTCAAGACAAAATGCCACTTTTATTGACTACTGCTGTCTCAAAATTATTCAACCCTCTGAATAAAATCCCACATAAGAGCACTCATTTGCAAATCAGGAGTTGCCTCAAGGACACCTGACATCACTAATCAAGACCTTCATTAGTGGCATCAGATGTGCTTTAGTTAGAGCTCAAATACCTGGATTGGAGTTCATAGTGACGTTTGAATTCATGCTAGAAATATGGTTAAGTTAAGAAAATTGTCCCAAAGGTTTAGAGAAGAGATCAATGCCTTGCACAAACAAGGAAAAGGATGCAAAAAGACAGCAAAAGCACTGAATGTTCCTAGAGATACTGTTGGAAGCATAGTTCGCAAGTTCAAAGTTATAGGAACAGTGGCTACACCTGGACGTGGCAGAGAGGGGAAGCTATCAACAGCTGCCACCAGATGTCTTAAGAGGCAGGTGGCCAAAATACCTCGAGTGACTGCAAAAGACCTTCAGCAAGACTTGGTGGCAGCAGGCACTGGAACATTACATTAGGCGCTAAATTCTGAAGGCCTCCATGCCCGAACTCCAAGACGTACACCACTACTTATCCAAAAACACCAGAAAAGTCACCTCCAATAAGCTCAAAACCATATAAATAAGCCACAGAAATTTTGGGATTCTGTTCTGTTGAGCAATGAAACAAAACTGGAACTTTTTGGGCCTATATTTCAGCAGTATGTCTGGAGGAGGAAGAATGAGGCATACCCTGAAAAGAACACCCTGCTCACAGTGAAGCACAGTGAAGTGGCTCGGTGATGCTCTGGGGCTTCTGCTTTGCATCTTCTGGCAATGGAAACCTGCAGCGTTTGGAAGGCTAGATTCAGTCCAGTATCAGCAAATTGTAGGAGAAAATGTCATGCTGTCTGTGAGGAAGCTTAATCTTGGACTTTCCAACTGGACTATGATCCCAAGCGTACCTTAAAGTCCAGCAAGACTTGGCTTCAGGAATAGTCCTGAAAGATAAAAGAGTGGACATCACAATCGCCTGACTTGAATAACATAAAAAAAATCTTTGTTGGGAATTGAAGAAGGTGGTTGTAGCACACAAACCCAAGAATATTAGAGAGCTAGAGACTAAGAATGGGCTAAGATTTCTCAGGAATGCTGCCAGGACCTGGTGTCTGGCTATATATATCATGTTTGCAGCAGGTCATAGCAGCAAAAGTGTGCTCTACTAATTACTAAAGATGCTTGATAAGAAGAGGTTGAATAATTTTGAGACAGCAGTAGTCATACTGGTTGTGTTGAGCTTTTTAAATTGTTCTTGTTTGAGTTGTTTCATCAAAAACAGGTGCAAGTTTGTAAATTTTGCCAATAAACCTGATTTGCAATGTTTTTTTTTTGAGTGCAACTGTACAGAAGTTCCTTTGCTGCCTTAAAAATGTCGGTTAAGTGTATTTTATTTGATTAATTAATTCAAAGTCACCCTTTGAGTTCTAAAAATGTAAAACAAGCTGAAGTTCAATAAACTTAAGATGATCAGATATGAAGTTGAATCAACTAGTCACATAGACTGGTTACAGGCAAATTTATTTTCAGTTTAGATTTGAAGATGAAGAAAAACAATTGTTGCTTAATTTAACAGACACAGCAAGATTCCACCATGTCTGTTCTCTCAAACTACAAAAAGAAAAACCTCTGAGAATTTTAACTCTCATATTATGCATCATGTGAAGTCTGCTTATTATGTTAGTTTTGTTTCTTATAAGCTTAATCAAAATGAACTATGACCTCCTCATTCAACTCATCATTTTAGGTCAAAATTGCTGCAGTTATAATAACAAATTTGAAGTTCCAAACTTGTCTAAGAACAACTAATAAAATCCTAAGCTAGAAATTCTGTTAAAATTGATTATTAATTTAAAATCAACTAATTGATTTTGCATATATTTAAATTTAGTAAAAGAGAAAAGATGCAATAATTTGAGAAAAAAAAGAGTCTGCCTTACTGTATGTTTTTGTTCTGACTTTGGGTAAAATTAAAGGGCCACTACCAGAAGACTTTAGGATACCAGAGGGTTCATGGGATAAAAGCAAATCCACTAAATAAGTCGGACCAAGACCATTAAGAGCTTTAAAAAACAATAAAAGGATCTCAAAATCAATTCTAAAGCAGACAGGTAGCCAGTGCAGAGACCTTAAATTTGGTATAGTGTAAGCTCTCCTCCTGCTGACCTTTGAAGGAAACTGAGATATGTTCTTTTTTGGGGAGGCCAGATAACAGAACATAACAATATTGAATCCTGCAGGTAATAAAAATAAGAAACAGTTGCTACTGTCAGCACAGTAGGGTAGCTAGCAGACTCTGTCCTGAACATGCTTGGTAGCTTTAGCTTATCTTGCATTTAGAGCATTTTGATTGATTCCATGCATAACTTTTGCTTTAACAAGTCATGCACAAGGACATTTGGCTTCAAACACATTTATTATAATGAATGCTTAAGGAAAGAACCATTGGAAGTTGTTTATTTTTTTTAAAATCCTGATTTATCCGTTTTACTTTTAATCTGGCACGTGTTATCCACTTTTGGGAAATCACCCAGGAGTTCATAAAAGCCTTGTTTTACCCAAAGTTTTCATCAACTCTGTAAGCCTAAGTGTTATGTTTTCAATTTCAGAATGGAATATACTCTTTTAGCGTAATGTGTCTTTAAGCATTTTGAAAGTCAAGGCTATGTACCATTGCTTTGCCCTTATCAACATTATAACCGGCGCCAAGTGAGATACAGTTTTGGGAGGCTTTTCACTTTGGGTCACACTGTCCTTCTGAGGCACACAGTCATTCACTTGGTTCTTAATGTGTATGGCAGCAGAAATCTTCATTGTAAGTAGCCCCTTGAATACACCCGATTAGAGACACAAGAGTCAGCAAACACAACGACAAAGAAATGATGGCACCCAATCACACCAAACTCATTGCCAGTAGAGAAGAATACCAAAATATCTTTAAAAAGTAATTGCATGATCCCTTAAACTGCAGTCAAAGAGTTGTTCATAAGTTCTAAGTGGAGTGGTGAGGCTAGAGGAGGAGCGTTCCTTAATCATCCCTTGATCTGTGCACACCAAGGGGTCTCTGGAGTAAGACAGAATAGAGCTTCCAAGATAAATCATTGTTGACATTTGCTGGCTCCGTGGTTCCTCCTGAAGCTATCTCCATAGAGGGGAGACTGGGGCATTATTGTTCAGTTTTGCCCCAGTTTTCATCACCTTAAGGTCAGTCAATCTGAGTAAAACTCTTCATTTTGAAAGGGTCCCATTACTATACTTATACACCTTTAACCATAATCAGTATAGCAAGTTAAAATTGAAGAAAAAAATATTCAAAGTGCTTACAAGTAGATGTTTTCAGTTGAAATGTCTAAATCTGGACAGACCAACAAACTATCTCATCTTGACAACTCTCAGCACTCTGGACTGCAACTCTGTGTTTAAAGGTTAATTTCATGTATTACAACGTCTAAACTTTCTTTACTGTAAAGGAACACAACAGTAAACAGCTAGAAAGTGTTTGCTTTTATTATTATGAGTGGCTGCTTTTCGTATGATTGTGAAACCCTTTGTGGCACGCGAACCACTTGATAGGAGGCTGTCTATCAGGTGTCTGAGGTTCCCTGTCTGCACGGAGAGCGAGCTGTTGCAGCTACAGCAGGAGACACTGTAAGGAAGCGTCAAACATCTAAATGCGCAGCTCTCCCTGGACATCCCAGCGTCTCTGCGTTTGGACGTTCTACAGACTGAAGCTATAATGTGGAAATCGATGCCATTTTTCCTGCTTGTGACAGTTTTGTTTTTCTGTGGATGCTCGAGTTTCGTGTGCCCGAGGACCTGCCGCTGCTTCTCCAACACCATCAGGTGCAACAACGTAACAGAAGGGTCAGTTCCGATGATGGACCACAGGGATAAAAGACTGTAAGTTCACCACATATCTGGGTTTACGAAAATGAAGCCTGTGAGGTGATGTGTGCATGCCATAAAACACGTGTAGTGACGGTGTTTCTTTTTATAGCATTAACTCATCTGATATAGTAATCCAGAACTGGTCCACGCGTATTTACGCACGGAGCGAGGATACCTATGATAGTAATTCCTTGGTTAAATGCTGAAATGTGCTCAATTTTAGGTTAAATGCTACTCTGCTCTAATGGCTTTTGTAAATTCAACATTTTATTTGGCAAAATTTGAAGAATTAGCTGTGCATTTCACAATCTGGTCCATACTTTACTCCCAAAACATAACCATATAAGCTTTTTCTTTTCCCAAAAATTTTCAATATATACTTTAAATATCATGTCAACATCACTGGTGCTAGTCAAATGACAGTATTGACCAGTTCGGTCAAGAAACAAGTACATGCACACCTATTTTAAGGACAACAATGATCAACTGTATTTTAGTCTTTTAAATTAATATTGTTTGGCCATTGTGCAGCATTTTTTGTACCTATGATCTATGCTTAGAATAACTCTGATATAACAAAAAAATATGGATAGGCCTCTATTCTTGAAAGAGGACCTCTGCTTCCAAGTAATGTTTGGTGCTTTACCTCATCTAGCAAAAGTACATCTCACCCTATTTTTGGGAAAACAGAGTAACCTGCATGTGGCAAACTTAATTACCCATGAAGAAAATGTCAAGTTGTTCCCACACAGTCAAGTACGCCGTGCATCCTCTTAGTCTTTACGGTTTCTGGGCCACAGAGTTCTCACATAGAGCTCCCCAGATTGCTACAGGCCTTGAAGGTGAGGAAAACTTGACCTATCCTCTGGTAAATCACAGAGCCTTGAGTTTCTCCTGATAAGTTTCCATGAACATCAAGGCTAACAGCCTCATGCATGTATCACATGCTGCCAACATCTTGTAGATATGCACCTTAGGAAGTTTGTGTTTTTTCAAATTACAAATAAAATATTATTTTTGAGTTCAAAAATTTTTTTTTGGAATATGATGTTTTATGTGTCCACTTGTCTTCAAAACAAGTAAAACAGATGCAAATTGGTTGGCGGAGAGATTTACTGTATGTTTCGCAGGAGTAAGAAAATACAGTGAGAAACTACAACCATTATGTAATATAAATATATTCTAGTTGTATAAAAAGGATCACTGTATCTGAGGGGCTTCAACTAATCCTGGGAGTTGTGATGTTTTTTTTCAAAGAATATTTACTATTCAATATTTAAACCCTGTGGCATGAGAATAGTTACATTTTTGTCATGGTGCCTTAAGAACATTTTAAGATGCCTTCTATTATTTATGAAACCGTCCTCCTCATTTTCTTTTTCAGCTTTCTCTATCACCTGTCTTTACGAACTATTTCTAGCCATTCTTTTGAGGGTCTGAAAAGAGCACAGACGATGTAAGTATATATTTTTTCCAATTACAAACTTGCACAGACGTAAAAGTGCTATTTGTTAAGTCATTGCTATTTCTCTCATATGTACACCACAACATATAGGGCTGTGCAAACTATCACATAAAATGTGACACTAGATTTGCATTGCTTTTGTAGCAAAAGCTCACAAACAAACTTGGTCACAGATTAGTTTACAGGCATGATGTTTAAAGATGCCATCTTGGTTTCTTTTCATTGAGTATGACCCTTTTAATGTAAATGTTATTGACATAAAATTAATTTCCTTGTTTCTGTGGCACACAGTGAGATTGCCCAAAGCGTCACCCTGAAAACCATTGAGACATTAGCATTCAACAACCTTCTCAACCTCTCTGAAATGTAAGTCTTTTCTGCGATTCTTTGAATCAACTGAATCCATGTTTACTGTTGCACAGCCCAGCTGACTCATGCAAATATTATTTTGCAGCTCAATCCAGAACACAAGAAGTCTGATGCACATCGACAGAGGGGCATTTAACAACCTTCCCAAACTCCGCTACTTGTGAGAACATTCAAAATTTACAATGGGCATTTTCAATTTTTAATTTCACAGATTTGAATAAATTAGACAGAGCCCTATGTATCTTAAATTTCATATAATTGTGTTGTGAAAATTCATTTGTTTGTGAGTCAAACATCCGAGTCATTAAAATCAGTCTGCAGTTTGATTTATCACAAACGTTTTTTCCCTTGTTTTATAAATTCTAAGTCCTCAAATATATTCCAAAATGACATTGTTTTCCATTTTATTGACAGGAGCATCTCAAATACTGGTGTAACAATTTTTCCTGACATTACATCAATCAATTCTTTTGAATCAGAGTTTATCTTGTAAGTATTCCTGTTGTTAAAGTCTTAGAGAAAACCTTATTGCAAATCATTAATGTACTTAAAATTCCATTGCTACAGAGTAATTATTGGCAATTGATGGTGTGTAACAGTTCAAATTATTCCAGTTTTAACTGTGCTACTGTTGCAGGCATATATATGACAACCTTTATCTACAAGAAATACCTCCAAACACCTTTACCGGAATGACAAGAGAGTATGTTACAATGTAAGTGTTGCCGTACAGATTTATTATGTCACTTACTTTGAAGTGCATGTTTTTAAACTATCAAGACAGCAATCCTAGACCATTAAACATACACATTCTGTGATTTGCATTTGCAGGAACCTGTACAACAACGGCATAAGAGAAATACATGAGCATGCCTTCAATGGGACAAAGATCGATAAGCTGTATTTTGCTGCTTCTTCTAAAAAAGTTATTGTGTTTAATTTCAGCTCTTGCAGCAATAAAGTTCTGCTCCTAAACACTACATTCTGTTATTTTCAAGGGTATTAAAGAATAATCGAAACCTCAGAGTGATCCACATGGATGCTTTCAAAGGAGCCACAGGCCCTGGAGTCTTGTAAGTGATATTTTAAGCCTTTCTAAAGTCATGTAAAACTAAATTTGTTTGATTTGGAATGGGGCGAGGAAGTAGTTTGCCAAACTGATTGTTTAAATTTTAGATTTTTTATATTGTCATAGATTGGCTGTATTCTGTGTGTAGATTTGAGATATGATTCAAAGCAGATATTTGAGGTCAAGCACTTCTGAGCTGTTATTCTTTCCATCAGTGGACAAAATTATTCCTCATGCACTTCTCAGATGTTTAATATATTACTCATTATTGTACACTGTTTAGTTTATAGTCTACCGCAGTGTACAACCAGCAGAGTGGTCACAAAAAGATCTTTACGTCACATTGTTGTCCGTGTTACTTCATAGGGACGTGTCTGCAACAGCTCTCACAAAGTTACCATCACAGGGACTGGAGTCGGTTCTGGTCTTGTTAGCTCAGTCAGCATATGCCTTGAAGAGCCTTCCACCCCTCCAGGGCCTATGGAGCCTACGAGAGGCTCATCTCACCTACAACAGCCACTGCTGTGCACTGCTGAGCTGGAACACTCACAGGTGATTTAGGTGCATTTTAAAGGCTAATCAAGGTTGCATTTGTTCATGGATTATCTCGGTAAGCTCTGCACCACAGCTGCTCCAGTTTCTCACTCACTACTGTAGAAGTACCACCAAAAACAGAATCCTATTTAGAATGAGAAATGCCAAATAATATTTTACAGATGTTTGGTGTGTTTCAGGCTTCAGTGAGTCAATTGAATATTTTCTCCTTTTCTTCAGGGACTTTACAATTAATCCTGCATGGAATAATGGCTCTACATCCTGCGATGATCCATCAGCAAGGTAAAATGTTTTGGTTGTGTTCCATTGAATATAAAATTTTGCATTTAATTTCAGTATATCATGCAAGATTTTATTGGCACCACCTTGGGGAAAAATTGTGTTGCTTTGTTTGCTGAAGAAAGACAATACCATTGCAATGCACTTCTTATTAAATTCTGTGAATATCTCCTCTATTCTGTGAGTACCCTCAAAAAAATAAAATAAACAGATTTGGTGTTCGTACACAGCCTTGCCTCCGTGAATCAGATAGAAACAAAGTGTTCTGAACAGATCCACACAACAGTTTTCCAACTTTGTTGTGCATGCTCAGGACAGGGGGAAAAGAAGGTGAGGGGAGGTAAAGGAAAAGTGGCAGTGGGAGCAAGAGCTACATATCAGAAATCTTTATCCAGACTCCACGTTTAACAGACCCTAACAATTATCTGTTCAGAGTTCTTCGGTTTAAAATCAGCTAATCAGAACAATTTCCTCACCTTTCTCTTCTGCCTCAAAACAGGGTTCAGCATGTGATCGGAGGCTCAGCAGACTCAACTCTACTTGTGGACATGCCGTTTTTCCCAGAATTTGACGTGTTTGTGGAGGACGATGGCTTTGGGGATGTGAATTTCCATTATCCAGAACTGGACTTCTGTCAGACCCGACCAACATTAGTTTGCACGCCAGAAGCAGATGCTTTCAATCCCTGTGAGGACATTGCAGGCTTTGGTTTCCTCAGAGTGGCTATTTGGTTCATCAATATCCTAGCTATCGCAGGTAACCTGACGGTGCTGCTGGTTTTCTTTACCAGCCGGAACAAGCTGACGGTGCCTCGCTTCCTCATGTGCCAGCTGGCCTTTGCTGACCTCTGCATCGGGGTTTACCTGCTTATGATAGCTACAGTAGACGCGCGAACTCGTGGTCGCTACAGTCAGCATGCTATTGAATGGCAGACAGGGCCTGGCTGCAGTACTGCAGGCTTTCTGTCTGTGTTTGGTGGGGAGTTGTCAGTTTACACGCTTTCCACCATCACCCTGGAGCGCTGGCACACCATCACCAACGCTCTGCAGGTGGAGCGCCAACTGGTTCTTAAGCAAGCAGCAGCTATAATGGCAGCTGGTTGGCTCGTCTGTTTAGGGATGGGGATGCTGCCCTTGGTTGGTGTGAGCAGTTATACCAAAGTCAGCATGTGCTTACCCATGGACATAGAGACTCCTCTGGCTCAGGCCTTCATCATAATCATCCTGCTCTTCAATGTGGGCGCCTTCATTGTCGTGTGCGTTTGTTATGTGCTAATCTATCTGGCTGTGAAGAACCCCGAGTTCCCAGGAAGAGGAGCTGACACCAGGATTGCAAAGCGCATGGCTGTGCTCATCTTCACAGATTTTCTCTGCATGGCTCCCATCTCCTTCTTTGCCATCTCCGCTGCCTTCAAGGTTCCCCTCATCACTGTTACCAACTCCAAGATTCTGCTCGTCCTTTTCTTCCCCATCAACTCCTGTGCCAATCCCTTCCTTTACGCTATCTTCACCAAGGCTTTCAGAAAGGACACGTATCAGCTCATGAGCGTCATGGGCTGCTGTAAAAACAAGGCCAGTGTTTATCGCATGAAGGCCTACTGCTCAGAAAATGCAATCAAGAGCAACTTTGGAGCCAATAAAAATGGATCCCAAACAGGAGCGAGGCTGTCTGCCCTGCCACGTCAGAACCGCCAGCTGAAAGAGGAAGGAGCACTCACCTGAAAAGAGAAACGCAAAACTCTTTTGCACTAAAGAAAACTGAGAATTCTGCTGGATTTCAAAAATAACAATTCGTCATCTCTCACGTTGACATTGTAATGTCAGGCTGTACTGTTGAAGATGTTTGTTTTTTTAGCAGAGAGTTGAACTGTATATTATTTTGTGAACTCTGTTAACTCCAATAGACACAGTGGAGGTTTGGTAACTGGATGCATTCACTTGATTTTCCCTTTTCCCCACTGACAAGCTGTATATGACAGAAAAATCCCAAGTAAATAACAACATTCATGGCACCTGTTAGCCAGTTAAGTGTCAGAGTGAACCCTAGATATATCTACATTGCCATAATTAATTATTCCACCAAATGTGTGCCATAAAAAAAAATATCTGTGCACTTCAAATGAACAGAAATCTGCAGAGGAAAGCTCCACAGCAGCTACTTAGTGTAGCTTAATGGACTGTTTTGTCAGAAAGAACGATGAATCTCAGCATCTCCGTGAATGAGCAAAACAGACAAATCTTTAAAGTGCTCCAAGGATGGATATGAACATCTGAAATTCCATAATAGGAGGGCACAGTTAATCCATTCTGAACAAAAATATTAACGCAGCATGCAATATTTTACAAAATTTCATCAGTTCTTTTTAACGTAGGAGAATTAACATTTGTTGCTCCAGCACTCTTAGAAGACAAGTGACACATCTATGAGATTAACATCTATGTTAATGAAGCTGTCAAAGCTGCTTGTAGAACTTTGTCCTGTTTTTCCCGATGTGAAGTTGGTGGACATTTTCAGGGAAAACAGGATCACCTTGTCAGACACGTCTATCCAGATCGCCATGTGGTAGAATGCCTGTTGTAGCATGCTGTCTGGACCTACTTCTTAGATGACAAATGGTGGATTTGTGGACATTCAAGTGAAGGTCTTGTCTGTATTTGACATCCAGCAAGCCAACAGCTCTTTTTTCATCACTTGTGGCATTGTGTCTTGTGAATATCACGAGACTTTAAGGTGGACTTTTATACTTCAAGGAGTGTCTGTGAACTGGGTCACACTAGCTGAGCAGTGACCTTTAGAGCCACACCTGATAGGGTGTGAATTAACTTAATGGTGATGAATGTGTCACCAGGTGAACAACTTAAAGCACTTTTGGTGCACAGTTGACTAATTCTTTATGAGATTTTTAAAGCTTTTTTTCCCCTTAAATAACACCATTTGCATGCTGCCTTTATGTATAAGTGTATATTACTGGTCTCATTGTAGCTTTCAAGCTCAGTTGCCAGATGTGACCACGTGGTGGAGGAGTTGGACAGATTACTTTGTTTTTTTTTTTATGTATTTATTCTTTATTTTATTTATTTTTGAAGATCTTGATATGGAAATTAAAGTAGATCGACTAACGTGTAAGTCTGAATATGTATAAATGCGCATAGTGATTATTACAAGGTGATATTTGTATCTCATGTTTTTTTTTTTTTTTAAAAAGAGAGCATATGTGGAAAAAAATAATATTAAAATACAATTAAAACGCGTATAACTTCGTGCAAAATATTCCGTTGAGTGCCTGTAGTTACACCTTTCTGTTGTTTCCTGCGGTGTTTGGGTTGTTTTTGTGCGTTTCTACTCTCAGTCCCGCCTTCATGGGATCCCTCCTCTGACGTTCCAAACTTTTTTTTTCCCCAGCTCAATGTGCTCTTGGGTCAACAACTCTTTACTCAAGCTGTGTTGAAGCCTCTCTAGTGGGTGATGTTGGATATTGTCGGAGCTAAACGGTCCGATCTGCTACGATCGATTTAAAGCATTTGTGGAACGGAGAGCTGCAGTTTGGAGACTTCACACCGGCCATGGCCAACAAGTCACCTCCTGGCTGGTTTGGAGCTTTTCTCTCTCTAACGACTGTAGCTGTTCTTGTGGGGAGTCCGGTCAGCGGTAAGTTGTTTGTTTTCTGACGGTTGTTATTATTTTCCTGCGTTAATTTCACGTCTGTCATGGTGGGACCTCAAGCTCCTCTCGGTCTGTTATCAGATGCCAGCTCTCTGCATGATGGGCTGCAGCTGGGATGGATTTAAATCCCGGTTTTTCAGTCGCTGGAAAACTTCAATACTTTTCTGTATAAACTCACAAAAAGTCTTTAAAGTGGTCTAAAAGAAAGAGGACAGTTATGATTGTTGGTTGTCAAGTGCTTGCGTGTTTGTTGTGTAGTTTTTAAATCATAAACGTGGCAGATTGTGGTTGTGGGCAGAAAGATGAACACCTAAAAATGCCCATCTGGTAGGGAGCCATAACTCAGAAATGATGAGAAGAATTTGGAAACATTCTTGTCTTTTATATATATATATATATATATATACATATATATATATATATATATATATATATATATATATATATATATATATATATATATATATATATTAATATTAGAAAATTGCTGTCATTTCAAAACCTAAACTATCTTTTCTTTCTATTTTATTTTATTTTTCCATTTTCTTGAAATAGAAACTAATTAATGCTCATAAATTACATATGCTTGACATTTTATAATTATCTTATTTAAAAATGCAACTTTAAATGTTAGATGTCAATATATGTCTAGTTTGCTCACTTTTTATGTCACATCTGTTGTCTCTGAATAATTACATGTATATAAGTTGTTATTTTATGTCATTTTTAAGTTTTAATACTTCTGTAAATGAAGTAAATTAACATTACAAATCACATTGTAGGGTTTCAACCTCAGTATTTAAATGTGTTAGGCTAACTTGTAAAACTAACGCTATTTTTCTACTGGAAAGCTCTTTGACTTAATGTTCTATTGCTGAAAATGTGATATATAAATAACAGTGACTTGACTGATCTTTTGTGTCCAATCAAAACCATAATTTTATACTGCTGATCCCTCACTGTAACATTTCTTTCAGCTCAACATTCTCAGAGCCGCTTTCACCGTCCGACCAGGACCTCAGAGCCCCTTGTGATACCGCGTCATGTTCCTCGATATTACCTGACCCCAGACCAGCTCAGACGGCTGCACTTCAAACCCACCATAGGCTCCATCCAGCTGTCAGAGGGCCATGAAGCTAAATTCAACTGCTCTATTGACATCCCCGACACCAGGCTGGAGCCCACTATCATCTGGATGAAAAACGGTCAGGACCTGGCGGAAAAAAGTCAAGTGGTGGTCAATGAGCTGCGCACCATCACAGACGGGGTCACGACTCTCCTCTCCACTGTCATGTATGTAACACGTGAAGGTGAAATGTGAGAAAGTGTATGAATACGCAGGATGATGTGGTCTGATGTGGTCTGATGCGTTGCTTTACAGCATTAACCCTGTCCAGAGAGCAGACGCTGGAGAGTATCGCTGCAGACTGAGCATCAGCAACATGATGGTAGAGTCTCAGCGAATTGTAATCGAGGTAGAAGGTGAGTTTTGTGATGATACCAACAATGGAAGCTTCTTTGCTCCACGTATTTTGCAGTCCTTTCACATTTCTTTCATCTGTCTTTAGGTCTACCAACATTTCTCCAACAACCAGAGGATAAGAACATTACCAGAGACACTTCTTTCACGCTGTCATGTGAGGCGGTGGGACCTCCGGACCCTGTTCAGATCCGCTGGCTTCGTGATGGATTACCAGACAGTGACTTTCATAACTCTCCCAGCAGCTTCTCTGTGGCAGGTGAGAAACTGTCCAAACAGTCCGGCCTTCTTTATCTCTCTCTCTGTCTCCGACATGCAGAAAATATAATTTCACTTTGACCTACCACAGTTCCTTTTCTCTGCTTGTTCCTCTTCAGAAGAACAAAGTGTAATTTCTCACAGTTCTACTCATACATCGTATGAGCAGAGAATATAACCTTCCATACGTCTGAATGACACCTTGAATCAGACAGACGAAGCTGAAGATGTGATTTATAACACTGATACATTGCTCCTTTATTAGTTTGAGTTGTGTTAGAAGAGCCAAAGAAGTCATTTCCTCAAGTAGAAGCACTTTGTTTCCTTTAGAAGTGCTTGTTTAAAATCAGAAACATCTGTGTGGATTCAGTAAAAATGCTTTATGATCAAGCTTCTTCTAAAAGACAAAAGTGTACTTGAACTTTATAAAAGCATACTTGAACTTTTTTACTGGAACAACTTCTGGCTTGTATAAAATGCTGTAAAAGTAACACAGGTGCTGCATCTTATTAAACCACTTAATTGGTTCCTTTTTGATTAACTTCCTTGTGTGGCTGAAAATGAAAGCGTCCATCAACAGAGATAAAAGAGAAATTTGCCTCTTTTACGGTAACAAAGTGTTACTTAGCTCTCATCGCTTTGGTTAGTGGTTTCTATTCTGCCTCGTCTCTGCTGCCTCAGCATCTGAACTCTGCTTACTGCAGTGAGATTTACTCACTATGTCCAATGTCACTCAGTCTGACTGCTGCGCTGCTCAATGGTTAACGTCGGTCATTCATGTCTGGTCAATGCTTTTTGTGACTGTACACTGCTCGTTGCGTGGCAGATACAATGCAACACTCGAGAATGAGCTAAATGTTGAATTGCAACATTTACTGTAATCCTCATTAAAGCAATAGTTCAGCATATTGGCTTATACAACATGTTCAACATGTGCTTCTTATGTAAAATATGCAGCAGAAGCCAGCAGCTGGTAAGCTTAGCTTAGCCTCGAAATTTGCATCACACTGCAACTGTTAAATGCAGAAACATTGAAGATTTGCTTTTGCCTTTGTTGACAACTGAGAAAAACAAAAAAAAGAGGGCAGGAGGGATTATTAGGCCACTGGACATACTGCACTATTTTTGTTTTTGTATGGGCCAAATAAACTACATGTTAATTAATTAACTTGCTTTTTGACAGAGCCAGACTAGTTGTTTCCAGTCCAAATTCTCAGCTAAACCAACCAGCAGTTGGCTGTAGCCTTATATTAAATGAAAGGATGTAGAGCAACAACAGCAAAATTTACCAAAGTATTAAACTCTTGCTGGGCTGCACAGTGGCGTAGTGGTTAGCACTTTCGCCTTGCAGCGAGAAGATCCCTGGTTCGCGTCCCGGCTTTCCCAGGATCTTTCTGCATGGAGTTTGCATGTTCTCCCTGTGCATGCGTGGGTTTTCTCCGGGTACTCCGGCTTCCTCCCACAGTCCAAAAATATGCTGAGGTTAATTGATTACTCTAAATTGCCCATAGGTGTGAATGTGAGAGTGATTGTTTGTCTTTGTATGTAGCCCTGCGACAGACTGGCAACCTGTCCAGGGTGTCCCCTGCCTTCGCCTGAGTCAGCTGGGATAGGCTCCAGCCCCCCCGCGACCCTAGTGAGGATTAAGCGGTGTATAGATAATGGATGGATGGATAAACTCTTGCTCTAACCCATTAAGTCCTGCATTTACTAGGACTCAAGGACCCTTTGTGTATACTTTATTAGCACCTTTATATCCATCCTATCCACCACCTTTTTAATACTAATAGGTGAGATATTTGTGAGCTGCTGGATACTTCAATTTAGATATGAAGGATCTAACTATTTAAAAGAAATGGCTGTCATGTACAGTAATTTTCACATTTTATGTATGTAGATAGATGGAACTCCCACACACTGCACTATGCTTGCAATAACCTTCAATAAAAAAATGTTGGTCCTTTTAACTCAGGAAGATATAAGGCCTGAAACAAAGCTTTTCTTACAGAGTTTACTATAAGCCATAAGACAGTGTGTGGGAGTACTGTTTTCTTTAACCTGTTAATATTTCATCCTATGCATCTGTCTTCAACCACTGTAGGTGTGCATGACCCTTCATTATATAAATGTTATTGCTTAGAAAATGTCCCACAAATTTGGATATTCAACTGGCTTGCTGTATTAGAATAGTTAGAAACGACAAAGATATTTGTTCAGTAACTTACAAGAATAAGAAAACAAACCCATTTTCACGTTGGAGAAGCTGGAACCAGAGAATTCTGAGCATTTAGTTTCCAAAAAAGTGGTTATAGGATCACTTCAGGTTTGAGTTTCTATTCATGCTGTAATTACACAAATACTAGATTTCTGAAAATCTAAAAAAAATACCACAATATTTTCTGTTACTGGACCCTCTTCTTGAACATAAATGTTTGTTATTAGAAGCATAACCTTTGCTCTGTATGCTCAATCCCTTTATTTTCAGCTAGCCGCAGGCTAAACGTCCCTGCCACAGAAAATGAGTGGTGGTGATAAAGCGATAAAGCCAGAAGCTGAGGGGGTTAAAGGTTCAGAGCTGTGCTTTGGTCCAGCATGTGCAAGGGCCCTGGCCGTAGAGGGATGGGGGGCTGTACAGGGAGTCTGTTCGGGGGTTGGCTCAGGGGACAAAGACCTCATTCAGAGGACGTCCCACTACCCTGCAGGGAGGGGCTGGACACCGAGGCTGGCAGACTGCAGCCCTTCAGAGCTCTGCGCAGGACCAAGTATTGGCACAACAGAACAGTGTAAACCCACTTCTCTGCATGTTCACCTCATGCATTGTATGAGTCGCAGCAGGCCCCTTGTTCACTAAAAAGTGCAACTCCATGATATTATTACAGTGTTGTTAGTGCTGTAGTAAGTTATTGTTGACTTTCTTGTACTGTAGGAAAGTTATTTAACACGCTCTTTTGAATCATATTGCCTTTATATTCTGGGATATGGAAAATCTTTTTGCATGTGTTTCATTATTTAATCTGGCTCAGCAGAAAGAAACAGCATAAAGTCCAGAGTACGGTGCCAAGGTGGATATAGGTTTGGCTTCATAATAACCTGATGGAGTAGTTTATTTGCTATTTTTGCTCCTTGAGTGAAAAATGGAAAAAGAACTGACTTCCCAGGCAGCAATGTGAGCTGGAGCAACCCCAAAACCTGATAATTAGAGGGTGCAGGATCCATCCTGCAGACTTCCACGTGGTACATTTTGTTCCAACCCACTCACAACTCTGAGTCCGTGTTCCATTCGAGGCGCCAACACTTTTTATTTTTCTATTGTGTTGTTGTTTTTGTGTTATGATCTGTTTGCCAAGTAAAGTGAAAGCAGAAATGATAGATACTGACCTTGATTCGTTTCTCTTTTTCAACAAATACATTACTGAAAAAGAATTTGTACTTTTATTGAACTTTTAGCTGAGAACCAGAGACAGATTCTTGTTTGTGACCTTAAATTGATATTTTACACCGAATCCACTACTCTGATTTCACATTTAATACCTCAACATTTTGTGAACATGCATTGTTTTATCAAAAACACGGCTAAAGACATGCAAACACTTACTTTCATGTTGCTTTAACATACTCTTAGAGATAGTTAGCTCAGTTGCCACTATGTTCCAACCATCTGTTTGCTATGCAGTTTGCACTCAGGAATGTGGTTGTTACGTTTGCACAGCTAGAATGGCAATGCACTGCTGTATTTGCAGATTTCTCTTTATTGTGATCTTTTTTCATGTGAATGCAACCTGGTTATTGGTGATTCAATCGGGCTTAGGTGAAGCTTTCTATCTTTGTGCAAACAAAGCTACTGTAACCTACATTGATGATTGAATCCAACCTAATTAAGGCTCTCTATCTTTGTGCAAACAAACCTGCTGTAGTCAGTGTTTGGGTGAAAAGTGAAACGCTCTCTACCCTAGTTCTCCTGAGCAGAGGAAGGCAAACTATTGAGGCCGTGATATTCTGCCCAACGTAAACAAAACATCCCAAGTTGGTTCCAGTTGTCTCTCACTGACTGTTTCCGAGACAGAGACGCTGGAAAACAGAGCACAAAAGGGACATTATTTCGCAGATGTCCCAGTTCTGTTCTAACTGGGCAGATCTATGGCTGTTGAAAGATGTAAATTGTGTGTCCGGGAAAAGGACCCAGCAACAGAATTGTCGCCCCAGTACATCACATTGGAGAGGTTCTATTTGAGCTTCCTGCATGAGGCCCTGCCATGTGAACTTTTGCGGTATAATAAAGGAGTGAGTCATTCCTTAATGTGTTTCTTCTGTCATTTTCAGCCTGGCTTTGCTCTCACTTCTTCATAGAGGTTGACATGGCACTTTTGCCCCGGATTCAACTTTGGCACAGAGAGAAATCAGTTAGTTTGTAGAAAATGCAGAAAGTGGTGACAATGTGTCCTCTGTTTTCTTCATTTGTACCTCTTTCTCAGTGTTGTAGTAAAATAACGCCCGAGTCGTGGTTACTTTCTCAAAATATTCAGTGCTATCATGACCTTGAGGACGGGTTGTTTTTGATTCATACAGCACTGAATGGCCACATTGTCTACTCCTACGTTTCAATTGCAGGTGTGGACAAATACACTCAGTTCAGCTGTGAAGCACACAACTCAAAGGGTGTCACCACATCCAGAGAAGCAAATGTCAACATCAAAGGTAACATTAGACCCTTTAGGGAATGTGAAGGTCCAATAACATTCCATGAGATTTTCATGCTCTGCAAGCTGACTCCATGTTTGGAAGTTAATAAGGGCTTTTATGATGTTTTGCAGTTCTTCCCAGTCCTGTGTCTGATGTTACTGTGACTGCGAGGCAGTCCAATAAGCTGATGTTGAGCTGGAGCCCTGGACACGATGGGTTCTCTCCACTCACTAAATGCCACATCAGGGTAAGCTGCAAGCCTGAATGAACAGAGCTGTCGTTTAATGCAGCTTCACATTTTTCACGTGGTCTCTGTTCCGTCTAAGGTTAAAGAGGTGAGTCGCCGGAAAGGCGAGGTGATGACCACCAGATTCATCAACATCACAGCGCCGCCTTTTCACTATGAAGTCTCCGGGCTGCAGTCTATGACGTGGTACAACCTGAGTGTTTCCTGCAGCAATGAAGTGGGGGCCTCACCTTTCAGCATGTGGATCCAGAGCAACACCACAGAAGGAGGTGTGTTAATAACGACCTATGGATGTATTTTCAAGTTAATTTTATTGGTAGTTGCTGCTACACCAGCAGATTTGTGGAGCAATTACAACACGGGATAATAATCCAAAATTAAATTCAAGCCATCCCAACATATTAAACAATACTGGCTGATTGAATTAGGAAGCCTGAGTCTGTGTTTGTCCTACAAACTACCCTGCTTCACAGAATCTTGTTATGCTCCGGCCTTCTTCTCATCATTCATGTTTAGGTTTTAGGTTTGCAGGACTATGTAATTATCTGACTATTTTCCGTCCAGAATGTGCTTTATGTAAGCCTCTCTGCAGTAGTAGCATGTAGTAGCTGGAATTTTCAAAAGTTGTGCAACTACCTGCTCTCCCCTTCAGAAAAATGTCCTATCCACACAATCTCACATAGGAAACAGGAGTGGCGTCACTGAGAAAACACAAAGTTCTTTTTGGGTGGAGCTGCTTTCTATTTCCTTCCTAACGCCACCGCAGGGGATATTTTAGTTGAAAGATCTGATACGCTGTGTCCGGAAGTGACCACATACCAAACTGTAATCAAATAATTCAATAGAGGGACAGTTTTAGTTTGTTTCGTTTTCTTTCCTAAGTTGCCATTCTTTACCAAGTGTATTGTTTTTATCCCCTGTTTCCCATCTCTTGTGATATCCTCAGTGCCATCGGTTTATCCGCGAAATGTCACCGTACAGCTGAATGAGTCGTGGCTGGTGATCAAGTGGAAACCTCCTCCAGATGACAAGATAAATGGCGTCCTGCGTGGTTATGATGTCATTATCAGATATGGCACTCAAGAGAAAAAGGTGAGTGTGCCTGCCACATGGTGATTAAAATGTAGCTTCTTGTTTTTGCTGTTATCCTCTTCATCTATCTTTTGTTGAGTTTTTATTGTTTATGTATCAGTCACAATAATAAGAAAATCCATCCATCCATTATCTATACACTGCTTAATCTTCATTAGGGTTGCAGAGGGGCTGGAGTCTATCCCAGCTGACTGGACAGGTCACCAGTCTATCACAGGGCTACACATAGAGACAAACAAGCACACTAACATTCCCACCTATGGGCAATTTAGAAGTACCAATGAACCTCAGCATGTTTTTGGACTGCAGGAGGAAGCCTGAGCACCCAGAGAAAACCCACACATGCACAGGGAGAACATGCAAACTCCATGCAGAAAGGTGCTAACCACCGAGCCACTGTGCAGCCCTCATAATAAGAAAATGTTAAATACAAAAAAGGGGAAAGAAAAGGGAATATACACATCCAGCTTTAACGTTGAAGTTCCTATTATTTCATTTTTGTTTCTGGCGACACCTGTGGTTACCATGGTAACAGCAAATACAGTTCAGATGTTTGGTTACATTATGTTTCCATCCTATAAAACTCTGCCCTTGAAGAAAAGCACAAGTTTTATGTTTCTAACACAGGCATTTAATAACTTTTGATCTGAGTGGTTAGAGGCTGTCAGTGGTGTGTGTCAGAGACACTAAAGTTAAGTGTTTCTGTTGGTCAGCTATGAACATCCAAAACAAGAAAGAAATTGCTAAGATTTGTCCAGTGTTTGCTTTTCACAGAAGTTAATGGCAACTGTAGAACACATCCATTAGACAGCAGTGTAATGTGAACATACCATACCTTAATACTACTACAGACAGCAGTGACTAATACACTACATTTTGCATGACTGTTTCAAAATATACGCCACCCAGCAAATGGGAGTTTTCAGTTTGTATTATCATTGCATTAACAATAACCCAGTACACTTCTGACACAATGAAAGACTGTAAACTGAGATAAATTGCAATTTGCATGCATGCATCGCTTTCTGCAGAATCACAGTGCATATGACGGAAAATGATATTCAGTGGAGGAATGTTGGACTCTGTTGTAGCCTTCACAGCAATGGATGCATGTCCACCATAAAATGTATCAAAAATGGGTTAGAAAATGAGAATTTTGAAAATATTAAGGATTAGATTAGATTTAATTGAAGCTAATTGCAATAGTGAGTGGTCTGGGACAGTTATTAGCTCTTTATTGCTTGATTTACATGTTTACATACATACAGTACATCTATCTATCTATCTATCTGTCTGTCTGTCTGTCTGTCTGTCTGTCTGTCTGTCTGTCTGTCTGTCTGTCTGTCTGTCTGTCTGTCTGTCTGTCTGTCTGTCTATCTATCTATCTAGTTCTTCTTTCAGTTTTTGATAACAATGACTAATGTATGACAAATATGAAAAGAATGAGTGTTGCAGTTTGGGAATATTCTATCCTCCCTTTTTCCGCTAACTGACCCATAGGTCAGCTTCTCTATTATCTGTGAACAATGTTTTTTCCACTTATTTCCACTCCTTAAGACAGGGAAAGTCATTTATAAGGAACACTTTTTTTTAGATACACTTTCTAAGAAATGTTATTGTTGATTTTTTTTATATCAATCCCCATTACATCAGTTGTTTAGTTGAGAAATCTATGATGCTGTTGGTGCATAGTCATGCTCCTGTTACTGCATTAGTGCTCTCTAATACAATAGAGTGTTTCCTGTCCTTCCTGTCTGTGTTGTAGTTAAAGGAAGCTGATGTGTGAAAACTGGTCACCAGTATTTTTCTCCGCTTGGCATGTGGTTTTGAGTCATCACACAGTGAATGGAGTATGAATACAATGGGATGTGTACTTTATGCATTGTCCAGTCAGGTAGTGATGTAGCAGTGACTGGAAATATGCACAGCGGCAACTTATTTAATCCCCAGATTCACTTGCTTCGACAAGAATCTTTACTCGTGGAAAAGTTTGGATGAAATCAGATGTAGAAGAGAGAAAAAAAATCAAAACTGTCTGGCTCATGATTTGGGGTGTTTCATAGTGAAAGTCATGACGCCATCATCTTTCTTTGAATTGATTCTCAAAGTGCACCAAGAATTTAGTGTTGGAAGAACATTAACCACACGCTGCCCTCTGTTTGATGTCACAGACAAGATAGACATTAATCATGGGTTCTGCATTCCATGTCAGCATTTTGGTGAAGCAGGGCAGCTCCAGATGCTACCGTGTGGTGTTGTGAAATTCAGGGCTATGTCTGTCACATGTTCCCTCCTATTCAGCACATGAGCTTATCCAGAAAGTTGGTCTCCTTCCTGTTTTTGTAGGGAGTTTCTTTATGTATTCTAATTCCTGCTATGAAGTTCCCTAGCATTTCCCAAAAAAGGTTTTATACCGCAAGTGACTGCGTAGAAGCATTTTTGCATTTCTTTATTTGTCATAATGCATCAAGTGGAAAGGAGACAAAGGGACAGAAAAGACATGACATCCAGCCAAGTTGCTGAGCGGGATGTGAGATGTTGCTCAAACGTCAAAAATGTTCCACAAGAATGACCTAGAATCATTATCTCTCTACTGCTTCCTTTTAGGTTTTACGTCTTACCTTACTGTACCATTAAAACTCTATTTGGCCTGTGATAAGCCTTTTCCTTCACAAGGATAATGATTAATCATAACATATGTCTTTAAGACGAATCAAATTATGTCACGGGACACAGTCGACGTTATCTCTGTTGTGTGTTATTTCAGGTCCACAGTTACACCACCATGGCCTTTGTAGCTGTGCAGGAATTCAACACAACCTACAGTGTGGAGGTGGCTGCATGCACGCAGGCAGGGAGCGGCATGGTCAGCCCACGAGTCTCGTTCTTTGTGCCAGAAGACAGTAAGCTGCATTATTGATTTATCTCATCATCTGGGAGCTGTTAACTTTATAAATGGGCCGGCAAAGTTTAGCTGATATAATGTACTACACTAGAATAACATTACAGCCCTTGGGATAGATAGAGTACTTATTAAGGTTGCGGTATTTTTAGCCAGCTTAGTTCTGTGATGGCATAGTTGGACAGTCTCTCAAGTACTTTGGTCCAAGATGTAAATCTCAACAACTTTAGATGAGGTGCCATAAAATGAAGCAAACACATTCATTCTCCCTGAGAGTAAAATGTAATAACTTTCTTTCCCTGACCTAAAAATCTGAACTTTGACTAACTACCTTCAAAAGCAATGACAGTACCACTAGCTGATGTTGTAGTTTGCTATTCAGCTAATCTTAGCATGCTTACATGCTAAACTGAAATACTGAACATTACAAACATTTGCATTCTGGTATTGTCACTGTGAGCATATTAACAAGCTGATATTCAGGTTAAAGTAACTCTGCCTGAGTCTCTGCAATCGTAACCTGTTTTTGCAACTTAATAAGGTTGAATTATCTTGAACATTTTGACAAAGATAGTTTAGAATCAGGTCTATTGCTTTCAAAATAGTGAAAACTTAGACACAGCGATCATTTACAAGGCAAAATAAAATATCTTGCTTTCTAAATTGATTAATTGCTATCAATGATCACAGAATATACAAAGAATACAGACAGCTACACACTGAGTTAATTACATGTCCTTATTGATTCTCACTGAAACAAGGTATCTATAGACGTGTTGCCACAGTTTTAATTTTCAGGGAAAGGAACAAAATTCCATTAGCTGTGATGACACTGACAGTGTTCTTTGCACTGAAAAAGGTCGCACATACTTTTTTACACTGTTTCTTCTGCGCATGCTTTTTTTGCACTGTTCTTAGTACATTCAACATTACCTACCTCATTTCATATGGACAGATGTTAACTTCCTGCACCATAAATATGACACACCCTGTTTTTTTTTTGAGTTTATTTTTCTTTACAAACTTTTTTGGACTATTCTTGTATATTCATGTTTGTTATCTCAGCATGTATGAGTAGATGAAAGTGATGAGTGTGTCTCAATGAACGTCTTCTGAAAACAGGTTAATCACTGCTCAAGGTTGAATTTTACTGCACGAATAAAATGTTATTGCTGCACATGATGAAAAAGCTTTTGAATCTTTTCAATATCATTCAGATGACTAGTCTTGTATATTAGACTTTGGAAAGCTGACTTTGCTGAATGTTGTTTTTCTAAACTTTGCCTATCATTTGTTCTTCTTGTCCCAGAATCTGTCGTATCCCCTTCGATCAGCCCTGACATCAGGGTTCCATACTCTGCCTATGTTGTGCTGTCGGTGGCGTGTGCCGTCTGTTTTCTGCTGCTGATCCTCTGGGTGGCTCTCTGCGTACGCAACAGGACGTCTCACTCTTGCTTTGGGTATGCTGACAGTTACCGATTAATTAGCAGTAGTTCTCCAGGTATGATATGTTATGTCTTATGTTACATGCATAAAACATTGAATGAGTGAGTCGACTTTAATCTGCCTCTTTATTACATTTATTATCTTCAAAAGTAGGACTTGGAAAAATGAAAAACTTCCGGATTGTGTTCATGAACTGCCTTTGCTTCCTCTTAATCACTATTGCCGGCAGTGGAAGTTGGTAATAACGGTGCAGCTGAAGAGATGATCAACAACCAGCTGTTAAACCGCTGGATTTTCTTATTATGGAGGCTGTGACTCACACTTGCTGCTCAGGACATGGATAGGAATGTGTCACAGGCTGTTACTCTGATAAGAAAACAGTATCTGACCTCAAAGTCAGGAACAGAACAGCTCAGATGGCTTCCTCACCGCAACTCTTCAACCTGTGTTTGTGTGTGTGCGTGTGTGTGCATAATTACATTACATTAGAGGGGATTATCTCACTGTTTAGCATTCCATGTTTTTCCTTTTTTCCTGTCTCCCCCTGCAGGCGGGTGTTTGGAGGTGGAGAGAAGCTGCCGCCTGTCGTACAGTTCACACCGCAGAGATCCTACAATCGATCAGCCATAGGAATCACACGTATGTTCTTAAATATAACTGTAGGAAAAATGCATATGCACATTTATGATATCCTGTTACCTTGGCGCATGTTTAAAATAAGTAACGGTTTTCTTGTCTTCTGTCTGCAGTTGGGAACCTCGGTGTTAGTGATGAACTCCAGGCTAAACTTCAGGATGTGATGGTTATGAGGAACTTGCTCTCAGTAGGGAAAATTCTCGGAGAGGGTGAGTAAACACTTTCATTTACATAAATGTGTTCATATTTACACTTTCATCTTGTTAGATAATTAAAGAAAACACACACTGTATGAAATATTTATGATTCATTTCAATTTTTCAGGTGAATTTGGCTCCGTGGTGGAGGGACATTTAAGACGACCAGATGGCACATCAGAGAAAGTTGCTGTGAAGACAATGAAATGTGAGTCTTGTCTTAATAAAATGCTTTAAATATTTGTGAAATTGAAACTAACTGAGCTGACAAATCTTGACCTTCTTAACAAACAGTGGACAGCTTCTCTCAAAGGGAGATTGAAGAGTTCCTGAATGAGGCTGCCTGCATGAAGGATTTCAACCATCCTAATGTCATCAGACTGCTCGGTATGAGTGATGCGTTAAAAATCCCACTACTCTTTACTTTTTAATTAGTGAATCCTTACAAAATTCTTCTGTGTTGGCTTGTCCTCTTCAGGTGTGTGTTTGGAAGTAGGCTCTGGACACTTTCCCAAACCAATGGTCATCCTTCCATTCATGAAATATGGAGATCTACACAGCTTCCTGCTACGCTCACGCCTCGGAGAGAGTCCACTGGTTAGACTGCAACCAAATACTGAAATGCTTTCATTTGATTTATTATATTAAAAATAATAATTTTGTCTTTGTTTTGTTTACACAGTTCTTGCCAACTCAGACACTCCTGAAGTTCATGGTTGACATTGCTTTGGGTATGGAGTATCTCAGTGGTCGTAACTTTCTGCATCGTGACCTGGCGGCACGTAACTGCATGTAAGTTGCTTATTCTGGTTCATGTGGAAAATACAGGAAGTATTGATCAAACATTTGGATTTACAAGTTGTTGTCTGGCTATGCTGGCAGCTCAAATGGCCTTTTTGAATTAGCCTTTTTGAAATAGTCACAACAAAACGGTAATTTTTTTTTACTTCATATAGACAATGAGTTATGAGTTTTGTGTGATTTGCTTTTTCTGTTTGCCTTAAGTCCATATATGTTTGTCTTCCAGGCTGCGGGATGACATGACAGTGTGTGTCGCAGACTTTGGGTTGTCTAAGAAGATCTACAGTGGAGATTATTACAGGCAGGGCAGAATCGCCAAAATGCCTGTAAAATGGATTGCAGTAGAAAGTCTGGCAGACAGAGTTTTTACTGTAAAGAGTGATGTGGTAAGTACCTACTGAAAATTGTCCCCACAATACTGTGCAGTTACTGAAAGAAGAACTGACCGCTTGCCTACACTCTGTTTCTAATTTTGCTTTCTGTTGTGCCACAAAAGAATTTTAAGACCTTTTGTCCTTGCCTATAAGAATGTGGTGAAAGTTGTGTTTTGGACAGTCTTTATCAAAGCATTTATTATTATATGACAACTTCTAGGATTATTACTCTCTTTTATATTTTCTTCCCTGGTTTTGCATTGTTACGGATCTAGGTGTTGGACATTGTAGACTAAAATCCAATTTCCTGAGATGCCAGATTAAAAAAAAAAAAAAAAAAAAAACCAAGTATGCTTTTTGTATTATTTAGAATAGAATATCGTGCAGCTAAATCACGGAAAATATTTTATCTCCCATACTGGGAGGCTAAGTACATAATAATGTACACATTATTGTAGCTGAATGCAAATACAGTTCCAAATGATCCTTTTGATTATCAAGTAAAATAATAGTACTTCTAGATAGCAGGAAAAAATATCAGTTTACAGTACACACTTCAAGTTTTTACTCAGTGTGAAATAGGATCTGAAGATGATACTCTTTGTCATGCAGTGGGCATTTGGTGTTACTATGTGGGAAATTGCTACACGAGGCATGATGCCGTATCCAGGAGTCCAGAACCATGAGATTTATGACCACCTGGTCGAAGGACACAGACTGAAGCAGCCGACAGACTGTTTGGATGAACTGTAAGTGTTGTTTCTTCCTGACAGAAGTGGTAAATTCAGGTTTGATTATTATGGAGGTGACCATGTAAGACTATAAAGGAATAATTTTTTGTCTAAATCTTGCAGGAATGGGACTAATTTTGGGGAATTAAATATGGAAATTTAACACATTAAGCATGTGATAAATGTAATTCATGCAATTCACAGAAATTCTTTGTGGATAAAATGTTGTATCCAAACTTAGGATCCACTATATGACCACTTGAGATATATATATATATATATATATATATATATATATATATATATATATATATACAGTCTTCCCTTTTTCCTGTGTCACTGCAAACTACATGAAAAAACCTGGACATTTATAATTTGTTTTGCAGTTTAATGTGAAGCATTGTTTTTCCTGATTTTGGCTTACATGTAAAATAAAGCCTCGAGGTTTGTTTTCTGTATCCTAATGCTAGTCTCTAAAAAATTTTATAATTTATTAAGTGATTTTATTTCTTATTATCTGTGTCTAGGTACGAGATCATGTACAGCTGCTGGAGGGCCGATCCTCTGGACCGACCCTCCTTTCCCCAACTGCGAGAAATGTTGGAAAAGGTCACCGAAAAGCTTCCAGAGTCCACCAGCAAGGACGATATCATCTATATTAACACCAGCTTTCCTGAGGAGGACCCTGATGGTGACACTCTCCCTGCAGAGCATCTCGTGTTGAGCTCGTCTCCTTCCTGCAGCCGTCAGGCAGCAGAAAACACCATAGTTACTGCGGACATTCACGGGAGCCTGGAGGAAGAGGAGGATGAGGACAATGATCGATATGTGGTGGTGATCTCCTCTGAATCCTCCCTGAGGTCTCCCACGGTGGACACGCCTCTCTTATCTGCTGACGCTTTAAGTCAAGCAAACGGAGACACGGTTACAGATGTGACAGCAACGGATCACAGCTCGAGTGACACTTCTTTCCTGCTATAACGATTGGTACCCAGCGGACATAAACTGTGATAAAGCTCTCTCCATGGTTCGTCAGTACTAATCGTTTTGCCTCGTCGCACTGGGAGCACCTTCCTATTGCGGACTTTCTGTAGTGTTTTTATAGAGGAGGTTTACGCTTTACACGGCCAGCCTACATGTCAGTGTTAGGAATGTTGTTCCATAAGCTTAAGATACACTGAACTGTGAAATTGTTTACTGTATTAAAGTCTGTGTTGCGATGTAAATATAGAATATGTACAGGACATTTATGAAATTATCTTATATTGTCAAAATAAATGTTTTATTGACTGCTTTGAAACTTGTTTACTAAACTGGGATTCATTTTTCCAAGATCTCCTTTCACGTTCATGGAAATCATTGTGATTATGTTTGGCAGTGGAAAAAAATGAAAATTATTAATTAATCAAAAACATAGCATGAAATATTTTAACAAAAGAAAGGCAATGGAACAATAATTAAGCAGATGAGACTAAAATTAGTGAAGATAAAGAAAAATTACTCATCCTTCAAAAAAATCATCCTTTAGTTTTGGCACTGGTGCATAAAAAAAAATCTAATTTCTTTGAGCAGTTACCAGAATCTGAAGACTATATTCATGTGAAGTAGAATATGTTAAGTTGAGTAGGTCCCATTTGTGCAATTCTATATTCATTTAAGACAGCTAAACGCGATTGTGTCCTCTTCAAGGTCATTTTTGTTGCTGCATAGTTTTTCATGAGGAAAGTGAACTGATTACATGCTGCATTTCACATTTTTTCCCCTTTAAAGTAAAACACACTTCAATATAAGCCACTGACAAGTAGGAGGCGGAGTAATAGATAACCTAGACTTGTCCCGTACGTGATAAGAGGTTCTTTTATCCTAAGTCTGCCTGACACCTTGCTGGGACATCAGGTAATGCAGGTAACTAACCTGTAGGTTCCTCCCCTGACTGATGCGTTCACGGCGCCTCCTGCAGGGAAGCACTGAATACACAGCGAATATGGCTGCTGCAGTCAGGATGAGGACGTGGAGCTGTCCGACCATAGGAGTTTTCTGTCCTTGGGCGCTGTTTTTTGTAGTTTTACTCCATATTGTAAATGAAGCTGCTGCAGCGCCAGAGACGGGCCTTTGGAAAATCACAATTGTTAATGTGAGTGGAAACACTTTGGATTACTGCTAGCTAACGCTAGCTGCATTAGCCTTGTTATGGTAGCTCGCTGTCAGCTGTGAGTGTGCTGACAGTCGTGTAACTTGTGCTGTATTATTTGTAGCTCATTAGCCACTCGTAGGTGTGACTTGCTATGTTTAACAAATCTTGACAAGGTGTACATACCGAAAGAGCGGAGTGTGTTTGTTGCTAATTAGCTGTTCGCCCTGTGGTGAATGGCTGATTTGCACTTCAAGGTTAGCAGTCGGCTAACTAGCTGCCCACAGCTTCAGCATAACAGCTCCTAGGAGTCTTTACCGGTAAACTGAAGGGGACACTAAGAATATATCTAAGTGTCTATCCATGCAGCAAGCTCTCGACCAGTGTTTGAGAGTCCATGTCGCAGCTTCGACTGTGTGTTTTCAGGTTTACTGTATATGTTTGGTTTTCTCTCACCAGCTTCCCACACATCATTGTTTCAATACACATAAAACACATCTTGATACTCGAATGTCAGTCTAGTACTGGTGCTGCGGAGTTATTTCTCTGGTTTCAGTATTAAGACACAGTTCCCGCGTACGGTTCAAGCAGAACTGGAAAGCCTTGATCAATAATTTAGGCACTGAGAAGTTTCAGTTTCCCTCTGTTGTTCTGTATTAGGTGTACTTGGAGGCAGGCTACAATCTGAACAGATCGCAAGTCAAAACACATACAGGCAGACACACTCACCCTCATCTTAGTGATATTATAGAAACATTTGTGGTTCCTGATCACCTGTCTGACAGCTCTTTTTCCTCCTAACAAGCACAGACACAGCTGAACTGATAGGACTTGAATACTAAACCGTACTAGCCACTGGCCATAAATGATTAATCACTTCACCAAAGTAGTGATATGTTGGTCATAATATTCTGTGCCTCACAAACCTCATTTTCTATTCTGTAGACCTCAAGACCACTGCTGTTAAGGAAATCTATGTATAAAGACACTGATATTGAATTAAAAGGTAAGACATGATTAAAACAAAAGTGCTATGATAAAAATTATGCCCCCTTTTTTTTGTCCTTTATCGCAACATGTCTTCATCTTTTAGTTGTGTCTTTTGGCTGTCCTGAGACGGTGACCTTCACTGTTCATTGGTATTTAAGATACTATCCCTGTCACAACGAATTCAACAATATTGAAGTAAGTACTGATGCTTTGCGGCATACTAATTAACAGACGGTCTTTGTGTCTTGATTGTTTCTCAATGTTGAATTGTGACTCTTATTGTCTGTAGGAAATGTATGAAAGAACACCTTTGAGCCATGGGAAGGGCCTGGATCCAAATCCCCTCGGACAAGGAGAGTACATCGAACACATACACAGTCCCATAACATGTAATAATGGACTGCACTCCTTTCCAATGCTCAGAGTAAGTTTATTACGTTACTCTACTCAGCATAGTCACGGATGCAACATCATGGTATTTATTATCTCCATTCTGCAACTGTCTATGTTTTTCAGAAAGCCAAGGCTGATCCACATCCAGTCAGTCCACCTCCTGAGAATGAAGTGCCGGTAAGAAAACATAAATCCTCTTTGATTTTAAAAGAATAGTGAAAGTTAGATTTAGCAGATATTTAGGAAAAATCTTCCCCGTAGTACCATCATAAACATCAGCCGGTGTTTGTGTTTGTTTATTGTGTTGTTTCCTTCTGCTTATACAGTCTTAAGAGATGCTTTTCATAAGTGGTAAACACTGCATTGCTTTTGTAATAATGCAGGATGAAAATCAAATTAAATGGATTGTTGAAGAGTATGAAAGCAGCAGCACCACAAAGAACAGCAGCAAGAGTATTAGAGACAATATCATAGCTACCACATGGAAGGACGGCCCCTACCTGCTGGTTGTTAAAATTGTATCCAACAAGCAGGATGCAAATTGGAATTTAACAGGTGAGATGTTTTTTAAACAGGAATATTATCACTGTTTTCTGTGTTATGTTGCCCTGCATGAGTTGGTCTGCTAAAATGATGCACTTCCGTGAAGCAGGCTCATAAATACCAAGCTATTATCCAGCCGACACAGAAGGGTCAGATTTCAGAACTTGCCATCACCACAAAGAAATTCTTAATGTGCTGGGAAACACTGTCATGCTTCATTTGTCTAATGTCCAGTTTTTGTTTTTCCAGTTAATGTGGTGATGAAAGGCAGCCACGGCTACATTTCTGTCACAGAATGGCCTCTCATGATTGTAAGTAGATGACTTTAGGAATCATTTTTTGTGATATATGTTGGAGACATTATTTACCAGTTTGTTAATTATATGCACATTAATATTATGCTCTTATAATTCCTTCCTGCCTCTAATGAGAGGGTTGTATTTTACTGCTTTGGGTTTGTGCCTGGTTTATACAAGCTGGGTATTTACACAGTCAGAAGGTGAGGAAAACCTGCACAAATGCTGCTGGTGTCCCTCAAACCACCACTGCTCATGGAAGTGATTAATGATGAAACATCCAGGTCCAGGCACTAAAGGTGGGTTTGAAAAGTAAATTTCAGTGGGCTAGAGACATTAAAAAAAAAAACACATCAATGTGTGTGAAATTGCCCCTACTTTAGAGTGTAAAGATTCAAATGCTGTTACCTTTTTTAAAAGTCTCCAGCCTCTACTTTTCAACCCCACCCTGAATACTTGGACCAAATGTGTTTACTGCTTTAAAGCAATAGTTCACCTAAATTACAATAAAACACCTTACGTTAGTACATAGCAACATGGTTTCTTCTGTTAAAAAAATACACAGACTCCATTGTGACTAACTGCTTACTATAAAGTGTGCACACTAACAGTCACAGGACAAAAAACCTGAAAGTTTATTGAATTATCATTTACAAATCTATTACTTGGATAATAAATTACTGCTTAAAATGTGTGTTAAAATGTTTGAAAACCAAATCTATATGGGCTTTGCAATATTGAAATGCGCTACAGTTGATAGACAGAAAGCCCAGCAGTGTTTCCCTCAATCCCCACCCCCCTATTGAAACCAAAGAAAAAGATTTTTAACATTTTTTAAATACTTTATTGAAATGATTTAAATCATCAAGCTCTGTGTGAGAATTTCTATTGTGTTTTACTGTCATTTACAGTCGCGTTAGTTTCTCTCCTCTGTTGTGATCTGTTTCAGGACGTAGTAAAGGAGAGACAGGTGAAGCGCAGATAGTGTAACCGGAGTTAACGACAACTCATTATGTTATATGTTTCTCTTTCCAACAAGTGTCAATCGGTCTAAAACCAAAGATAGGCTGACGTCGACCCCAAACATCTGAATGCCAGGCCCAAATGTCTGCATGTTTAAACGAGCCCAACCTGAGTCTGGCAACAGTAGCAAGAAAGCAAGAAGCTCTCTACTGATAGCAGGGAAGCTAGTCTTTGCCAGAGCATTAGCAGGTCTCCTGCTGATAATGTTACAGCTGCACCCTCCCCGACACGCACAGGAGGACAGGCTTTGTGCATTTTGGCTCCCAGAGGGGGAATACTCCTCTTGGCTCTACAAAAATGATAATGGTGCAGTTAGGTGGAAAAGTAAATACAAATGTACTCTTGCTTCAATTCCATACAGGCTTGTTTCACTTAGACTGTGATCAAATTCAAGGCAACAGCTACATAAAATTGAGCAAATAGAATAGAAGCAGAGTATACCTGAAAAGGTTATTACTAATTAGCATAAAGAAAGGGGGAAAAAAGAGAGAAGCCGACAGGGAAAGGCTTTATCCCTTCAGCCACAACCCACCCTCTCCAGACGGTCAGCCTTGGGGAAACACTGCTCAGTCAGTACTCTTGAGTAGAAAACATACCAGATATTTCTGGGTAAATTTTCTCTGGAATTTGATCTCTAGTTAACGAAGAACATCTGCTTCCATATGTGACATGTTTTTAGACTAATCCTTCACTGTCTGTCTCCAGTTCTACATGGTAATGTGCATAGTGTACATCCTGTACGCCCTGCTGTGGTTTATCTGGGCAGCCTGCTACTGGAAAGATCTGCTGAGGATCCAGTTCTGGATAGCAGGGGTCATATTCCTGGGAATGGTAGAGAAGGCTGTCTTCTGTGCCGAATATGAAAACACCAATGCTGTCGGCTCCGCTTGTGAGTGGCAAAATATTGTTACCTTTCTCATGTGAGACAGTAAGCTGTTACTTAAAGATATTTTTTACTTCAGCTCCAGGCTTGTTGATCTTTGCCGAGTTGATCTCTGCCCTCAAGAGGACTTTGGCTCGATTACTTGTCATCATCGTCAGCCTCGGCTATGGCATTGTAAAGTATGTTAACAAATATCTGTGGCTAATTATTCATTCACTGATTCCCTCCAAATTTTTGTATACGTGAAAATAAACAATCAACTTTTTTATTTCCCTTGTGTCCGTTTCTTTTTAGGCCTCGACTGGGGACTGTGATGCACAGAGTTGTTGGGCTCGGTATCCTCTATTTTGCCTTTGCTAGCATTGAGGGTGTCCTGAGGATCACAGGGGTGAGTCCTGTTCTTTATATTTTCTCTTAATAGATATTAGTATTAACTCATGTCAGCAATAACAGATCCCCATCAGAACTTTAAAGGGCCCAAAGTGATAAATTCAAGTTTCTTTTTTATCTAACAAACAGTAATAAAAAACTAAAATATATGAGCCCCAATTTGAATTAGAGGAAAATTAACAAATCCTCAACTTTGACCAGTTCTACACAATTGGTGTTAGCTTGCAAATGACAAATGCATATTATGATCAATGAGCTAAATCATTGTTTCACTACTGCTTTATTGAAAAGTACACAAGAAGCAGCAGCACTAACTCTCTATTCTGTTGTTTGTTTTGAGATTGTGTTTCAAAGTAAAATTGACATCGTAATTGTGTATTTTCTTGATTTGTTGGGGGACCAAAACTCAAGGGTCGAGACAATGGCCCCGCTCTCATTACAGCAATTGTTCTGGCTGTGTTTGACTCCTGCGCCATCTGGTTCATATCCTTCCAGTGTACTCCGCAGTAGCTCCAGTAATCAACGGTTATTATACTCCCCTGTAACAACTAAGTGGACGTATTTGTTAATGAACTGAGCCCACGTGATTTTGAGTGTTCTTCTGCATTGGATGATTTGTTATTTTCTTCTTTGCACTTGGGTGAGTGGTTCTATATTTTAGTTGCTGTGCTGCCTTTTTTTTAATCTCCTATCCTATCTGTGATTTTTTTTTTTCCCCCACAACTTTTTCCTCTTCCCTGTGTCCTTTGGTCCTGCTCTGCTATCCCTTCTAGGCGAAAGACTCTGACTTGGCCCTGCTGGCCAACATTCCCCTGGCTCTGCTTGATTCTTCTTTATGCTGGTGGATATCCTTTTGTGCACCTGCAACCTTTCCCTGTGTGGTTCCCCTCTGCTCCTCATCTCCTACACATGAACCCATATAAGGCCAGGAGACTGTGATCTGCATCTGTCTTATTCTTTGCCAGAATTAGCATTTAAAATGCAGTTTAACAAAAAGACATCCTACTTTTCAGAAGAAACAGTCCTGCATTAATCATTCATTCTATACTGAAATTTGCAAGAACATGTTGTTTTCTGGATGATAATTTAATTGCTCTTGAACTCCTTCTTCCTCACTGCTTCTTTAGTTGGACATTGAATGACATTTTGCAGTGTTTACATCAATCGACAGTTTGAGTCTGAATTGGCAGAACTGATTAATTTGTGTACCTATCCACCAGACTTTGAGTGGTTCTGTTTTTGAGATTATAGAAATATGGGTATCACCGGGGTGGGCACTATATTTACAATTTTTATTGCAATATTGGTTTGATACCAATACTAATTTAAAAAGCTCAAAATAATCTTTTTGGGGGGTTTCCTTTTATTTTAGTGTCCTATAGCTTTTTTATGCCTCTAAAAGGTCTGCAAACACCCAAAGTCTAAACCAACGGGAGTTATTCTCTCCCACAGAAAACACTGCTCCTTACTCCTTTGAAATGCCTAATTTGAAGTTCAGGCTTTTCTTTCGTCACTTATTTACGTCACCATATAAGACATTTGCAGAATGCCTGCCTAACCAAACAAAGAAGGAGCTTCTGCCTTGCAGTCTACCATTATTTCCTCACTATAGCCGCTTTTGCTAGGACTATGTCTGTCCAGCTATACTCTGGTCTGGGGTTGCGTTTGCTACTTTCATCGATCCAGCTGGCTTTTGTAAAGGTAGGCCTTTTAGAGACAGGAGCTAACATAGGTTGCATTAGACACAGGGTGAGAAGAGTTGCAGTGAACAGTATGAGAACACAAGTGTTTTTTTTAACATTAAGACATGATGGCAAAAATAAAATGATAAACCTGCATATGTGCCTTTTATGGGACTCTTTAAATTTTATTGCATTTTATGAAACCTTAGTTGAGAAACTGTCAATGAAAAAAGTGCCAGAAGACCCAGAGCAACTGAACCGATAGTCCCCAGTTTTAAAAATGTGTGTTTCCTCAAGTTATATATTATCAGATCATCCAAGCCTAAATTTTTTTTTTTTTTTAACAACTTGCAATTGACTACCTCTATGCATTTTTCAGTTAGCCATTAAAATAAAAAAGTATGAAGAATTTAAAATCAAAACATACAAACATGTCACTTATCCACATTATTAGGTTCAGGCAAACTGGGTAGTGGCACGTTAATCCTGTTTACATTCTGTTCAACACAATCTGAGCTACCAGAACGTGAACATTTGCAGGACTGTCTGTTTCTGATGCATTCAAAATCACACTCAATAAGCTGTCACCTCCATCCCAGTGCCGAGTTGCCACTGCTTAGTGAAGTGACCACTGTAAAGTTCTGTAATTGCAGCGTATATATGGATGTTATTGTGTATAGTATATACTGTGTAGTGCATTCTCACACGTAGAGATGATAAGGTCCCATTCATTCATTTTTTTTTATATGGTTCCTATGTAGTATTTGCCATGTGTTTCCCTTGACTGCTACTGACATCTTTGTCAGCCTTGCACAAACCATCAAGACTCTGAAGCTGAGGAGAAACCCCGTCAAGTTGTCTCTTTACAGGCACTTTACAAACACACTAATATTCGCTGTCATTGGTAAGTTGGACAGCTGCACTCGCAATTACAGCAAAATATACTATTATCTTGGCCAGTCACAGTAATTCTAGTTATATGTGTTTTTGTCCAAATAAAACTCGTAAAGAACAAAAGTTGCACACAGGAGATTATATGTAGCACACTGACGACTTTCACACTCCATTTTCTGTAATAGCTTCCATCATTTTCATGGGTTGGACGGCAAAAAAGTTTCGACTAGCAGATTGCCAGTCTGTGAGTATGGTTTGGCGTATTTAGCAATATTAATATAAAGATTGTAGGTTTGCATTTTTGTGACAACTGCACCTGTTTTTATCTGAAGGATTGGATTGAGCTGTGGGTAGAAGATGCTTTCTGGAGGTTCTTGTTCTCTGTCATTCTGCTCGTCATCATGTTTTTATGGAGGCCATCTGCAAACAACCAAAGGCAAGTAGTACATTAGGACTCTCTGCCAAAGTGAACTGAATGAGACATTTCTTTATGATTTATTTCAATGCCCACAGGTATGCTTTTACGCCTCTCATTGATGATTCTGACGATGAGGAGATAGAGGAGTTCATCGCCTCTCCAAATCTTGGTATGATAATGTCATGGAAGCGTTACTTTCCATTTGGAGTGTGTCATAGTCTTCTTAGATCTATTTTTCTTCTTTCTTTCCTGTTTTTTATTATTGTTTTTTTTTATTTATACTCACAGCTGACGGTATAAAGTTGAGAGCAGCTAAAAGTGAGACGAATGGTACAGTGAAGCCTCCACAAATAAACCCAGTAAGTAACTCTACTAAGTTGTGTGTTCATTTGTTGAATCACTGTGTCTTATTAAGTTATGTTTTATTAAAGCATAAATAATAAGAGTTGTAGTCTGAGTTTGGTCGATGCAGCTCTCTAAATGTATTTTTTCAGCAGATGGCAGTATTTACTCTGTTTATCCTCTTTTTCTCCTTCTCCAGGACGAGGACTTGAAATGGGTGGAGGATAACATTCCTAGCTCTCTTACTGATGTGTAAGTATCCTATAGAATGCATATTTATTAATCCAGCAAGGTGTTATCATATGACACGTGTGATTCTAACAGAGTTTCTGTCTGTTTGTCATTACAGAGCTCTACCAGTCCTGCTCGACTCAGATGAGGTATGATTTCAGTTACAAAAAACAAAGATACAATCGTCTAAATATGTGGAGGTCAGGTTAAAGAAAAAAAATCAGTATAAAGAAAGCCCTGCTTGTTAATACTAGGAGTTATTTTGGCATTGCTGTATTAAGACTGGACCCACAGTCAGTTTTGTGTGTATTTAATGCACACATTCTTTTCACACGTGTTAGTACTATATTAAAATCAGTAACAGTTGACCATGACCTTGAAGCTTTCTCTTGAATGGGGTTTGCTCAATTTGCCATTGACAGCAAGCATGTCAAGCTTTGCACCCGCTCTAACAGTCTGACTTACTCTGACAACCAGTGGTGACTGCGTCCCTTTTTCACCCTCTGTGCAGCAGTGATGTAACATTACCGCTATAGAAACACATTATATCACAGCTGGCTTTGGTAACAAGTACAAGTAATTAGCTTGCTCCTGCTGATACAATGTGCCGACAGTACATCTGTGGTCACTTCAGCCAGTAGAGCCAGTAGTTGTTGGCTGGAAATGAAAACCCTGCTTTTGTCTGAAATTTGTTTCAAGAAGTAGTTTGAATTTTGAGTGAAACAGCTGAAACTTGATAGACATAGCAACAGTAACTAAGTGAGATAAACGGTACATCGAACAAACAATAACAGACCATAGAATTGGTTCTGAGAACATGTCTGTTCGAACGAAAAAGTATGTTTAAATTTGCATGTTATTTCCCAGGAAATCATGACGACCAAGTATGAGATGTCAAAGCTGGAGTGAGACAAAATGTTTCCAGCCATCTGCAGACATGGAGGGAGAACACAGCAGCTGCCTCTGAAGTTTTCTTCAAGATTTCCAGTCAGGTGGTGGTGGTGGAGTGACTTTTTGTTTTTCAAGGGATCCTTCTGAATGGCTGCTAGTTCACAGGGTGGTGCGGGCCACAGTTTCAGGGGGACCTCTGCTAATTTCCCCTTAACTTCTTAAGGACTCTACCTGAGGAAAACTGTCTTTTCACTGACCAACAGCTTCACTCTTTCCATGTTGCGATCAGTTTTGAGCCTATCTTTCCAAAGAGAACGTTTCATTTTATATGAAGTGCTGTATTTATTTCTATTATGTTTCTATGAATTTATTTTATCAGAGAATTAACAGTGGGCCTCATGCATGAACATACTCTCAAATATATGTAAAATGTCTTTTGAGAAAATCTAGATATTATTGGTGGGCCGTAATATAAGTAAGATGATTATATATGTCCGGATAAATAATTAAAAGGCATTTTCCTTAGGTAGTTAATAGAATATAATTTATCTCCGTTATTTTTGCAGCCAGAGGACAGACAGAGTTTAGCCATAGTGTGTGTGATTGATTCATTTCAATCAGGATCTTTCTTTTAGAATTGTAAAGTTGACAGAAGTTGAAGAATTCAGTAAACAGTATGGTTTTTTTTTTTAAGTGAGTGTCTGAAGCACGTTGTTTTGTTACCAGCATTCAAATCTGAGACATAGATAACTTTATAAATTCAAACACTACCTTTGAATAGAGCATTTGCTCTTATGCACTTTCGAGATCAAAACTGTGCCTACATGTAGTTCCTGTATGAGGCCTAATCTGTTCAGGTAATTGAGAACAATATGTATGAGAGAGTCGTTCATGTCTCAGATTGAAACTACCCAACATCTAGAGTATTGGTGAATGAGCGTCAGAGCGGCAAAGCACAAGTCATCTGTCCAATTTGAATTTCAATGTAACTGAGTTAGATCAGTCGTGTAGAAATAGTTTGCAGTCATGTTGTGAATCTACTGTATGGGTGTGGGCGGGCAGGTTTAGCGTCTTCTGAAATAAGGAGCAATATGCTGTATGTATGTTAATATGGAATTAAGTCATTATTTATTTGTGTTTCAAGTGTACTTATAAGTTGTTCATTTGTATGTTTACCCATGTTTACTCTAAGTGTGTTTACGTGTGCTTCCATTTTTTAAAAAATAATTTGGACCCTGCACAATCTTACAGTATACTACACCAACAGCAAACTGCAGCTTGTTTTTTTTAATTCCTTGCAATGTTTGCTTTTATTGTTGATTAAATAATTGCATTGTTTTCACAGACACCTTAATAATGGTCGTGTTCATTCAAGTGAGTCTTGATATGTTTATTTTTTATTATTTTAAAAGTGGCTGGCCTGTTTATGTCAGTGCAGTTTTGGGTTTGGAACACTGTCGTTGTTGTGTGTGTTGTAAGGACTTGTAATTTTGTCTCTCCAGGCCATCCAATATTATAACAAACTAGATGAGTTATGTGGTTAGCACAAGCACAAGCTAATCACTTAAATGAGTTCATAATGTCACTTTTCCTTTTTTTTGCATTGGCTGGAAACCTGGAATAATTGTGCTTATGATGGCAAGCTGTCCTTCTGTTATATAAAACTGCAGACACCTGCAGTGGACTTGAGTTATTTGTACAGATGGATTTTGGCTGATTCCTGTTATTTTGTAATTCCACAGGTGGAGAGGTGTCTGGATAATATCACTTGTCAGTTTTTTTTCCATGGGTGTCATGAAGAGCTGGGCTTGAACTTTTCATACCAGTGATGTTCTTCTCTCTTCCTTCTCAGGAAGTGTGTACACTCAGATTAAATATTATTTGAAGTCAGGGCAATGTTTGTTTCCTGATCTGTGATTTTCAGTATTAATTTGGCAATAAAAATACATATTTTACTATGGTTGTGAATTTGTTGCATCACTTCAAATGTGTTTCTTTTTAAGGCCATCTTACAAAAGCAAGACTGAAGAGGAAATAGGAGAAGAAATTCTTGAATGAATGGGCTATTGTGAACAAAATTATGATGAATGATAATGACTAAAATGCTGAGAGGCGAGTGAATGAAGCCCAGTTGCTGAAAATATAAACCTTGACTTTGCTCCAAGCCATTAGCCCTTAATAGGCCTGTGACTAAGACAGCTGAACAACAAAATCCCTAAACAACCACTTTTCATAAAAACATTGCAACTTGTTTATGGAGTCCAAACTAGTTTCACCTTCCTTGTAAAGTGAGGTGCATTTTTTCCCGTTTTATAGATGAACTTCAGAGTTTGCAGCCTTCTTTAATGAAGACAGTCTCAAGTCTGTCGTAGGCTTTGCTACATTTGGGTTTAATTTTAAACAAGAGCCTGTGTACCTTAGGGAGAAAGTAGAGTATCACAGCAAGTACAGCAAATGAAACTCTTCACTGATAGATTTACATCTGAACAACCTGCTACATCCTTTTTTTGGTCAGTCCATCATATATATTTTGTTCCTAGACTGATAAACTAATAACAAAGCAACATAAACCGTATGCACAAATAAAGGCCGCTTTTCAAGTCAAAGAAATGGCACAGGGACCTTCAGTCTCCTTTCATTCATTCTCATATTTATGCATTTGTTCCAAACATTCATTCTGCAGGTGACATCTCATCTCTACTGTGTAATAAAAGTAGAGAAAAACACCTCTAGAGCACCTTACCTTCTGGACTAACCCGCTCCTGCTTTGTGTTTTGATGGAGATCCAAGAGATCCATTAATCCATCCACCCATGCTAGTGTTTCTGCTGTCTCACTGCAAAGTGACTCACAAAGTTAAGAGTTTCTTTCAGCAGCGTACTGTGTATATATTACTGTCCTATTTTTGTGAAAAAGTCTTTTTTTGTTGTTGTAGGTGGCACTTTCCCAACATTATAGTCCCGCTATAGTAAATGGCCAAAATAGGAAGCTAACTCTGTCAGTGGAATGAAATCTCCGATTGCTTAAATTCATACCTCTTGTTTTTGTTTGTTTTGTCAAATATGTGACTATTTTTTTTGTTCTAGGTGTCATTCGGCCATTATTGTGTCATTTAGCCAGTGTTGCTCAATGTTTACTGATAAACATTGCTCTATTTGGTAATGTGGTTTATTTATGTTTTGTTTTATGTCATTTTTGCTGATAATTCCTACATTTTTTGAGCCAATTTTGCCTACCAGTTCAAAACTGTACAGGAAACTTACATTAGGAAAGGTGAGAAATTATCTTTACCACAATAGGACAACATCAGAAAGTGCTTTACAGTTTCAAAATGGCATTGTAAGCATAATCAAATATTTCTGGATGCCACTTTGTCTTTGTGCTTACCTACTACATGTGTGCTTTAGTTACTTTATCCACCTCCTGTGAATGCTTCACTAATGTCACCTCGTCTCTGATGTAAAACAAATTTACACAACTCTGCGCTGACTTTGCCTCAGGGCCTATGCTGTATATTTTTATCATTACTCTCCAGCAAATGGCTTGCATTATGTAGAGCTCAGCGCTCTCCACTTATCTCTGGCAATATCCTTCCGCCTGAGAATGGATGAAACATGTGAACTTCAAACAGCTTGAGCACAAGACTGAAAGAAAGGCTGCAATATGAGCACTCCCAGTATGGTTACCGAAGGAAATTACGCCTGCCATTAAGGCATGTTGTCATTTTCAGAGCAGTGCATACCATCAGGGCATGTGTTTTGATTGTCACCATCCACTCCAGTCTGGAAGCATGCAGCTCTTCTGGCCCCTTTTATTGCAGTGTAAACCCCTGGATGGAGACATAAGAGGAGCACAGAGTGAAGGAAGTTAAGAGAACACATGTGGTGAGCATTAGTCTCTTTTTTCTCTCTCGAACAAATAGACACACTGAGATATGTTTTTAAAATGTGACAGTTACCCTTCCTTGTATTAAAGTCAAATAAAAATACTGTGAGACTCCTTTTGTTTTCGGAGACATGTGGGAAATGCTTTGACTTGTACTGCCCGTGAACTTTTGCTTCAGGGGTTATATTATTGAACACACATTCTTCTTCTCTTCACTTTCATGCCTTCATTCAGAAAACCTTTTATAGTCATTCAGCGCTCATTCATCAACTATGCATGGGTTTGCATTTCAGTCATTAAAATTCACTCTCAAGGACATTTAATAGCCCACTGTTCAGCATCAAGTGAGGCAGTTCTAACAAATACTGAAATGTTAGACTGACTTTATTTCAGTTATGTAGAGGCAATTAAAATTCCAGATAAATTGTGTAGTACATTGGCAAGTTTGCCAAAAAATCATCGTCGATTTAGGATATAATGAGACTCCTTCTGGGTAACATATAGAAAATGAGAAATAGAGGAAAACAAACCAGGTACAGTACTGCAGCTACTGTTTAAAAAAACTCCCTTAGTACAATGAATGGTACCTTAAACAAAGCAAGCTAGTACAAAAAACAAATATACAGTATATGATCAAAGATAAACATGTGGCGTACAGTATGTTACATTGTAAAAACCAGCAACAATATTTCTAATAAATTAGAGCTGCAGGAGCACTAATGTCTTACAGGGATTTGTCATCAGTAAAAACGAGGGCAGTGCATCAGCCCCGGGGCCTGACCCTGAGCTACACAGACATTATCTATGATGAACATAAAAATACAAACAATAAAGTAACAGCAATGACAAAAATAGCTGTCCATCCCTCCCAACTAATTAATTCTATGTTTGCTTAGGTAGATCTCATGAATTCGAACACACTGAGCCAAATATAACCACTATTTATAGACTGTACTGACACTATGCAAAGAAGCATCTATGGTGCGTTTTGCCATATATTGTTGGATTTATAATATAACTATTAAATATTGCTTTTCCCACTCTTTTAGTAATTTGGGGATGAGGAAACAGTTTCAGTAAAGTCAGTGCCCATTATCCACTCTTCCTGGTTCTTCTTCAGTTTTCAGTCTGTGGTCTGCTTCCTTTCTCTCAGAAGTTGTAAGGTGAGACCAGAACGTGGACTCTGGCCACATGCTTGGCCTGAAAGGTGCGGTCGGTGTACTCAGACATGTCCACGTCAACGCTGATCTCCTGGGGCCCACGCAGCTGCTGCACCAGTATCAGCTCACCAGTCTGTCTGTCGGAACGCTGCATGACAAAGATGCCACGGTAGTTTCCGCCCACGATGCCGAAGCGCAGGCTGTCTGGCCCGGTGCGCCCGGGGGCAGCTGCGGTCGCCATGCGGAAAAGCGTGGCAGGAGTCTGCAGGTTGGAGGGCAGAGACAGGTAATGGAAGGACACGGTCTTGGGAGCCAGGTGGCAGGAGCGGCTGTCCATGGGACAGGGGTTTCTCTCACACTGACTGCAGGACAGAAATGCAGCCAATATCAAACAGTGGAGACATTACAGGAAGATGTGGTAAATGTTTGACATTCTCTGTGCATTATAGTCATCACCCATTTCAGACATTTTAACACAGGGGGAATGGTTACATAATTAATCTATCCCCGTGGGAAAGTGTTCATAACTGTTTCTTTGTGACTTAAGAGATGTGACCCACAAGTGCACTGAGGTCTGGGATTATAGCAAGCTATGAACTTTTTTACGTGTTGTAGGAAGTACATGTTGAAACAAGAAAGAGAGTGGATGACATTTTTTAGTACAGGACCTACACTGACAAACAGAAGTCAAGCTGTGGAATGCATATGCCAATGATATTTTACAGAAAGAAATAAAACAATTTTTTAAAATACATAATACAAATTTTGTTTCATTTTTCTGAGGCGTTCCTGAAGCTTTCTCATCTTTATCCTTTCATGTTTTTTCAGCTGTAAATATTTCCTTTAAGCACTGCATCGTGTCACATATCACAAATTAAAGGAATGTATTTTGCACACTAACGTCTGTATTTATTTCAGTCACTCAACGCACTTCACAAAATCAAAATCTGCTTAGCATGACTATGTACTATGAAACAAGGACATAGCTACTGTCTTACTTAATTCCCTAGTTTTTCCCCTTGGTACATGTATTTTCCCAAACATTTATGCATCCCATTTGCTGACACTGGAGCCATATTTCACCATATTGATGGTTCAGTAGTAGCAGATAGAGCTTTGATTTAGGCTTTTAAATGAGGCAGCTTGCTTCTAAATGGCAAACAGGGAGATGGAAGTGGTAACGTCTCTGAATACACAGATATTCTACAGCTTAAAAAATGGTTTCATCTGGAGCCTTTAATTTCCCTTCCAACAACTTCTTTTAACTTGGCTGGTAGTGATGCTTCTGTGTTGCTGGACCTCAGCAGTTACCACAGTGGGTTTAATGTTATTTCTTCCAATACAATGATGGGCAAAAGTGCCAGAAATAAGTCCCAGCTTGTATAAAACCTGTCTCGCCGTGCTCAAGTGTATGCCTTCAATGACAGACAGTTTCACTGCAGATAAGTGTATTTTTAAGCTCTTATTGTTCATGTGGAGCCACTGGCATGGATTACTGGCAAACTTGAACAGAGAAATCATAGGTGTTATTTCTGTTTGTCTTGCTATTACAAGTCAAAATGTCCACCAGGAGCCCATCTGTGCTTCACAGCTGGGTCTAATTTAATATGTAAAGTTTCTCGCTGAAATGTGAAATTGTGTGCAAGGATACACAGACAAAACAAATGGCTCACTTTGGGGTGTATGCACTTACAAGGGAGATGTCTTGACATAGCTGATGTTGCCATGAGAACGTGGACACTCTGGGTTGACACACTGAAAGCCTCCCCCTGTGTTGATACAAGTTGTCCCTCGGCTACAGTTGTGCTGCTGGCTTAAACATTCATCCACATCTGGAAGACAAAACAGCAGAGGCATGTAAGTAGGAGAAGCAGGGAGAGAAATCTGCCAGACTGACTCCATGCTTCCTGGTTACCACAGTCTGAGAAGGGGGTGCTCTGCTCTTTATTTGGTTTTTAGTTTAGTCTTCCACAAACGCCTCATGTCCTAAGGATCCCTTCTGCTGGGAAAGGGTGAGATCATTCATTCCACTGGCAAGCGCTAGAAGCTTCAGGGATGAAAATGAATGTAGTAGCAAGGTTTGGGACCAACAGATACCTCTGCAGAGACTAAGATCTCGGCTGCAGGAGGCTTCTCGTCTCTCTAATTCACAGGTATTCCTCTCTGGAGCTACATACCCAGCCAGATCTGCAGTCAGGCCTCTGTGAATGAGCCTTTGTCCTCTGTTCCCCCTTGTCACTCACCCTCACAGCTCCGCCCATCCGAGAGCAACTTGTAACCGCTGGGGCAAGAGCAGTGGTACGAACCCGGGACGTTCACACACTCGTGGACACACAGTTTCCCTCCTTGGTCGAGGCGGTACACCTCACATTCATTTACATCTGTCAAGAAATAACAAAATAAATGTATCTACATGTCAGCCGTAAACATGTATCGCAAGACTAACCCCATGCAGTCTGCATACAAAAGTGACTAGAGGGGAGGAGATATTTAAAATATAGATAATTAAACACTGTAACATAACAGGAACCAAGGTATTTTGTTCCTTTGTCTCATTAAATCATCAGTATTCAGACTGCACACTTTAGCACTTCCAGCATCTTGTAAACACATTTGAGGCAAACTCTCATTTCAAAATGTTACTCAAGCATTTACAACTTAAAAGCAACTGAACTGCGACCTAAATGGATGCTAATCAGCTTGTAACCTCTCAAGAGGATTATTTTGTTTGTCACAGACTGGTTCTACAGATTACTCTCATTTGCAACCATATTAATCACTAAAGGAGTTAAACATCCAGGTATTCAGGGATACTTTCAGCAAAAAAAGTCCCTATAACTTGAGCTATTTGCCCTGCAGGGATGTTCCTGAGCAGTGTACCAGCTCAAGGGAACTGCTGTGTAGCTGACCTCACCTCCCTACGAGGAAGAGCAACAACAGGAGAATTTCCCCACAGGGATCAATTAAGTTAACACATAATTACAGCTCACCCTGACAGATGCTGTTGTCAGAGGTGCCACTCATGTGAAAGCCTGCATCACAGCTGCAGTGCTGCGCCTGGTTCACTTGGGCACAGCGAGGTCTGCGGCTGAAAGCTGGATCATTCATGACACTCCACTCTGGTGGCGCTGAAAGAAAATATAAAAGTTGGACTTGACCAAGAGGAAAGTCTTGCAAATAGAATTGAACTAAGCAACTCAGACATTACTTCTGTGCTACTGACCTGTCTGGGTTTGGTGCTGGCAGTGAGAGCCACTCCAGTTTTGGGGGCAGGTGCATTTGTACTGGTTGACCCCTTCCACACAGGTACCACCATTTTGACAGGGATTACTGGCGCACTCACTTATATCTGTGGATGTAGGACAGAATTTACTTAGCGTAAGTCAACATGTTAACTCCACTATACATGAAAGGCACAACAAATTTGTCACTATTCTGTAACTATAAATTAAATGAAAATTAAAAAGAAACCATTTTCTGTTTTGGTGCTATCTTCAACACTGTTTTAAAAATGTATTATATAGTTTTCTCTAGATTGAGGGTTTATATAAGTACCTGCATAAAGTGAAAAATGTATCCAGAGATGTCTTAAAAGTCTATCAATGAGCCTTTGCCAATGATGAAATTAGAGAAGACAAGATGCTTGATTGAGGTTTCAGAATGTGTCTTGTATCAAACAATGCAACACCAATTTAAAGACTAAGAACCATGGACAAAATGTTGTATGCCTCCACCAACCAGTCAAGTTGCAGGTCACAGTCATCTGCCCTGTGTTTTTGCAAAGCATTATGTTGTCATATGACCTTTGACTTTTTGGATATAAAATATCATCACGTCATCATTATTTTACTCTTTGCAACATTTGAGTAAAATTTTTGTCAGAATTACAAAAATTTTTTTATCTATAACCAAAAATTTGTTTTGTTAGGTCACAGTGATCAATGACCACTAAAATCTAATCTCCTCATCCTTGTGTCCAAGTGGAGGTTTATGTCAAATTTGAAGAAATTCTGTCAAGGATTTCAAGAGATGTCATGTTCACAAGAATCAGATAGAGGGATGAATGTACAGATAACCTGAAAACAAAATGTCTGCAAAGGCATTAAAAAGGATGGTAAGATTAGGTCAAGTTTGAAATCTATGAAAAACTTTATGGAAAATATGAAAGGCCTCCAAACACCTCTGTAGCAAAGAGTGTCATTCCAGTTTGATAACTCATATTTAAGACTGAGTACTGGCATTGTCACTACTAGCAAAGTATATCAACAATAAGTCAGTGGCCTCTTTCATTTGTTCTGGTTGTGGAATGGTACCAATTATTTGATTAAAGCTAAGAGGGAATATTACTAAAGTGTCATTAAGTAAAGATAGAGTCTTCTCTAGACAAAAAATGTTAAAGTTGACTTAGTTAGCACATTAGATAGTTAACCTGCCAAATTTATTGTCCTTCTTGCTTCCACTGTCCCTTTTGCCACCGATCCCCCGTCCCCCTTCCTTTACCCTAGTCCTATGCACAAACATGAATGTGAACAGAACATGCTGAAATAGTGTTGCTTAGATCAGACCAAGGTACATTGTGTCCCATTGACAGAACCAGAGGCTGCCTACCAAACAGCAGATTTTTTCAGCACTGACACAGAATAGTGACAGTTAGCAGATTGTAAGGCGACATTCACTCAATCTGACAAAAAGTCAGATTTGTTTTCACAGAGAGACTTGCCACTTAAAGAAATCTGAGTGGGATGACGATTGTATGACATATCCCCTACTTCTTCCCCCCAGATAACAAATCCTCTGCTTTTTAACAACCAAGGAAGGAAACATTCAGCCAGTCATGTTGTTGCACAACCCTAACCCTAACCCTGACACAACCACTGTGTTAAAGTGTGCACAGGCATAGCAGAAGTACAACCTGTGAGGAAAAACAGTTGTTAAACCTTAGTTTGGGAGCGTTTTTTGACCAGGTTGTGTATATGCAGTTTTTAAGCACCAGGCACTGCAGTTATGAGTCTCTCTTCCCATTCATTTAAATAGGGGCCTAGTCTTTTTATTCCAAATGACTTTTGGGGAGTTACCAAGTGATGAGAGTTGCCTTCAAGGACTTGGAGAAGGTGTATGGGATTAGAACTACTGACTCTACGACTAAATGTTCAGTTATTTGTATTAGACTACATGGATATGTATTATGTTTTACTATTGTATTTCAAGCACTGTGAAACGTACAAATATAGACATAAAAGCCTTCGTTACTTTGAAAATATGACATCTTTAATTTTCAGTGCTGTCAGCAGCTTCCCACAAAATTTTTCAGGTTTACAGCAATTCTATGTTGTCATGCAAACATGATTCATACTTTCTTACAAGTGTTTCTATGGCTTCCTACCGAACACAGGTAAATCAGTATCACTGTGAACTGTAACTGTGAGTAAGAGTGCAGCGACAGACCCAAACATCAACCCATCATTGTTAACATATTGTGTTATTTGTGGCAAACTGATGAATTAATTATCAGACATTAAGAATAATATAATATAGTGAATACTACCATTTAATAGACATACCAAAAAAATGCAAACTGGCCACAACAGAATGTAGGATGAAACTGACTGTAATCTTGTAGCAGCACTAAGCTTTGTTCTGTGTCTGACGGTTTAAAAAAATAAAAGTTATGATCTTTGATTGCGTCGTTGGCTCAGTGAGCTGTGCATATGTACATATCATGAAGCAGGCTGCTCTTTGAGCTCCAGTGCTGAGGCCACAGTATACTGGATGACAACCAGTTCCTTTAATTTTTATTTGGCTTCACCGAGAGCCACCACAGGACCATGACATGAAAAGGCCCACTTCACTCTGCGAGATATTTTTAAACTCTTCTTAGCTTTAAAGTTTTTCACACTCTGTCAATACTGGTTTTCGAGCATGACTAAATTTAGACCTCTTATGCTGGCCTGAAAAACATGAACAGGGATAATACTGTGCAGAGTCAAGCCCTCTCATGTTGTTTTAACCATGAATGTCAATAAACGTATGCACATGTTCAACTGAGTGTGCCACTTGGAATTTCTGGATGAATGCCACCAGTGGAGGCTGAAAGGGGGCTATCAATAGCATACTTAGCTTTCTTTTGTGCTATCAGACCAAAGTGCTGGTATAATACCTGGACCTAACCCCATCCAGTGGGACTGCTGTCAAAGAACCAGGGAAACATGAGCAAGGGGGAGGGGGTTATCTTACAGTAGCCCAAGCAGTGCTGTTAATGAGGAGTAGAAACCTGAAGGGGAAAGCACCCCACAGTGGAATGCAGTACAGGTGTTTTTCTGTGTTCAGAGACATTTAATGCCATTTTAACGAGGGCTTCATTCAGTGTACTGAGGAGCTGCAGACACTCCAAAGAATGGCTCTTTTCTTTGCCTGTTATCTGCGTGTGGCTTCTGAGCTGATGTCTCTTTCAGCCTGGCATTCAGATGCTGCTGAGCCAAGGTCACCCTAAACGGGTGTGGGGATTTTTGCTCTAAAGTGAATAATGTAGTTGCTCAGGCCCAAAACATTCCACCAAATCATACATAACTATGATCTCATGCCTGGTCAAAATTGAGTATTTGTGGAAGGTGATAAGTCTGGACCTGCTGTATCTTTCTCGACAACGAAGCTCACCTTTACAGATTGCACTGATGCCAGTCCAGGTGCCGTTATCCCGGCAAACACGTGTGGCAGAACCAACAAGATGGTATCCCTGGGAACAAGTGAAATGGACCTCATGTCCGACAAAATACTTTGAGCCAAACTTGGTTCCATGAGCAGGGGCTTCCAGGGAGGGGCAGGTGGTGGGAGCTGTGAGAGAAAGAAAGAGAGCACGAGAGGAAGGCTGGTCACATGTGGAATAAGCCTCCCAACATCCTCTGGCATTCTCTGCCTGGGGATATACACGTGTCACCGGGCAGTGCAGAGCCTTCATGGGAAAGGACGGTTCAAATACTTCATTTACAGTCAACCAGCAAAGGACCAGCCATTTTTATGAGTCAGAATTGCACTAGCAGTTAAATGTTCTAGTATGTTGTATGCTCTGGAGAGTTTAATGCTTGTATAATGCTAGAATAGTATATAATTACATTACATTATATAACAATGTGAGTGGATTACATTTTTGACATTTATGGGATTTTTATGCTTCCTTCAACTTGGACTATTGCAGAAAAATGTTTCCTACTCTTTACACCTCAAGTGAAAAGAGAACATTTCAGATCCAGCATGATAAATCACACATGACCAGACCTCAGTCACATTTAACTCATGTTTGAAGCTGCACTGTGCCCTATTCTGACTATTATTGGGCAGATAATGTGAAGGAATAAATCTGATATAATACTATCTAAATAAAAAAATTACATTTTTCCAGATATAGTGTTGGCTTTTATTCTAATCTTAGAATTTAAAGCAGGTGGTGTAATATTTTTTCTTTGTCTTTTTATGTTGTTGAGCCTTTTTTGCCATAAATGTAAAATATCAGCCTCTTCTTGTCCGCCAAGTATTCTCCACAGAGCTGTGGACTGCACTGGTCCATCACTAACAAATTGGTCTCAGTGTCGGCTGCCAAACAACACAATTCCACAAATCCACTTCCCCTGTTGAGTACCCAGGTCTGTAACCGAGATGGCCTTGAACGGTTGGAAGAATATACATAATCCCATAATACAAGAAGCCATGTCTGGCACTCTGTTGTCACTCATTGAGGGAAAAAGTGTTTGAAGATCAACTTCAAACAAGTGAATGTTTCTAAAATGTTGCAGATTTGATAGTTTAGTGGAGTCTTTTTTTGCCTTTAACTGAACAGTCTTTCACTGAATTACAGAACAAAACCTCAGTTACATCATGAGTCCATATGAAAATGTAAACAGCATGGATTGCAAATTAAGTTAAATGAATACACTGGGCTCATTCTGTGAAATAAGCATGCAAAGTAATCAAATGCATAACAGATTAAATAATGTCCTTTTTCTCATAGCTAACTAAATATTCTGTTTACATGATAAGTGGAGCAAATCTTAACATCTCTTCTGTAGTCTTGGCAGCCTGCTATCAGGCATCTTGATTTTATAGCATAGACCTCATAGATGTGTAAGAAAATATGAATAATAAAAATCTATTTCATACAGTTGTTCAAAATTATTTTTTCTTATAGCATAAAGTTACAAGTTGGATTTAGTGATCATCATCTGTTTACGGTATAAGAAGTAGTTTTTGAAAATAATGAGTGAGGGCAAAAGTCTTTTTTCACATTTTCACATATCAAAGGTATACATAACAAAATGATTGCTAGCTGCTACAGTTTCAGGGTCCTGGTATGTTGGCTCACTGTCACACTGTCATAGATGACTGAGATGCTTGAATCAAACAGAGCCAGTGTTACAGTTATTAGTAACACTTGTGTTTTCCTACTTTGATAAATTAAAATTTCTGCACAAAAATGGCTTATCAAGTTGACACTCATGAGGACTAGTATGATAGCTGGGGTGCTGTGTGTTTTCTGTCTGTTTATTACTCACCAGCTGACTGGTCTGCTTGAGGTAACTTGGACACCGAGTTCTGCAGCGTCGCCAGCTTCGACTTCATGATCCTGAGGCCCTCTGTAAATCGCATCTCCTGGCCTTTCAGAAACTTCTCCATTTGACGAAGCACCCCGACCACCTGATGTTTATCCATGCACGTCTGTTAATAAAAAAAAGCATGAGGACTGTGAGCAGAATTCAGAGCTATAAAAGAGTGTTGGCAAAACATTTTAAAATGTGTTGACTTTGCAGCAAGAAAATGAGTGCTGGATTAAAGGTTACCTCACTTTAATGGCCATAAAATGTAAAACATGAGAGGTGAATAGACATTATTGGGCAGCTGTGGAGAGTGATGTAATTGAAACTAAATCCCTATTATTGGTGGGCACATAGTCGTTATAGTGAGTTACTTCTCACTGATATCATGACATTATGTAACACTGACAAGACTTTTTAGTGAGATGTTTTTACTGTATTTGATTTCAGAGGAACTCTGCATTTATTTTGCTTGAAACTATTGCTTTCCACTTTTTCCACTAGACCTCAGTGCACCCACATGTGAGATATTCTGGGCCTACCATCTTTCTTCTTCTCTGCCTCACCTCTTTTCACTCTTACAACACAGCTGGACAAAAGCTGTCTGGCAGATGTCAGAGGGACCTAAGTCCAAAATGCTGTTCCTGTGTACATTTTGCATGGCGGTAGGAAGGCACACGCTCATTGGATAATCCTGAATGGGCACACTCACAATAGCATGGGTGCCACAGGCAGTTACTTTGGGGAGAACGCTTGTCAAGCCATTACAAAGTTCCTCAGAGAAAGTGCCTCTAATCCTTTCAGGAGGGTTTATTAATCACATGCTCATTGGAACAATTTCTTCTGAGCAGCATACCTTAAATTCCTGCTCTGGCATTCGGAGGGCTTTGTACAATAATAACTAGCTTCAATACATTAAAATTCATCGTGCACATAGTTTGGACCTCTGCAGTAGTAAGACTGTCTTCTGTTCATTTTACCTGCCCCAGGCAAAAGGGAAATGCCACCAGCTGACAAGACATGAGAGGATTCATATCCAGATGCAACCATATATGTGTGTGTATATATATATATATATATATATATATATATATATATATATATATATATATATATTTGAAAATTCAAAAAGTGTAAAGTAATTTCTAAAATGGAAACTGTAGCCTGTGATCACAAAAGTAACAAAATGACACACGGCTTATACACAATCAAGTGATGTTGGATGGAAGTTAGATGAAATGCTCAAACAAAATAAAAATATAAAATATTGCTTGTTAGATGACACCACTGATAAGATTAAGATTTTAAATAAGCAAATGTATTAATTCCTCCAAAAAATATGACTTTATCAAAGTTTGAGATTTGATACAGTACAGTTATTGCTCACTCTTAAACATATGACATTCTGAACTCTTACCTGAACAGTGGCATGACCACTCTGGATAGCTGTCAAACACAACAACAGCAAACACCTGCGTGGAAAAGAGAGTGCCATCTCCGAAAGTCCAGGAATAATAAAGTAATGTTCCTTGGTGATGTTCTCAAATATTTAACAGACTTCTTTTCTTCGATAAAATCCCCAATAAAACAGTTTTGTTCCACTCGTTTCAGGAGTGAGGAAGATGCTCATCAGGTGCCTGAGACAGATGCGCTCCGTCTCTGTTTATCTGCACTCTTGGAAAGTTTAGCCTCTGAGCTCTGCACGCCACCAGGTTTCCTGCAGCAGGAATCCCTCCCACCGCGATACTCCCTAACACTTTTCTCTTTGCATCCCTCTGCTGCTGACAGGGGCACAGACACACAAGTTACAACTACTTATCACAAACTACACGAGTTTTGAAGCATTCTAAAGGTAAAAATGTTTCTTTTTTTCCCTCACAAACTCAACAAATTAGCATTTGCATACTATTAATTACGAAACGTGTCGTTATCTTTTGGTCAGAGGCTGCGTCACCTAAACGCACACCTAAATATTACCTATAATATCAGGTCACAGGCAAATAAATATTACATTAATCTGCTTTGTGGGTTATTTTAAGTCTATAGGTTTTATTCTCACCTATACAGTGTGTGCTCGGCTGTCTGTCAGTCTGTCTGTAAGGGTTTCATTTGTAGAGTCGCAGCGACACCTGCTGGTTAATAATTGGACTGCACGAGCTGCCTGAAGTGCGCCGTGCGTGCGCAAGCCTTAGAACAAAGGTTAGGTGCTATATATGGTCCAGATCTGGAATGAAGATGGGGTTGTAAATGCTCACAAGGTCTAAGAATCAGACTAATTCCTGGGTAGGTTTTCTGTGGGGCAGATGAGAAAGACTCTGGGTTGCCAAAGAAATCACAATGTGAGGGATAACCTCCTCAAACAGTATTCATTTTGTTTGGCCAATATTTGTGCAATACTTCTGTCACTGAAATAGGAAATGCTCTTCACTATGATCATTATTAAATAATATATTTAAATTAATAAAATAATTTTCTAATACAGTCATGTTTTAACACTCACATGTAGCTTATGGCCGTGACATGGAGAAACAGTATTTGTTGTTGACATGTATCAGTTGGACAAATCATTCTAATCAGACAAGCTTGGAGCATGCAGTGCTTGTTTCAGAGTGTTTCAGTTTCTATTCTGTTCGTGTTTTAAGTTTTTCTTCTGTCAGTTTATTCTGTCGGTCTGTTTCCATTGGCAGATTGTAACCAAAGGTGATGATGTGTAATCTTGGCATCCAGCGCTTGTCATTTCTGTGGGGGAAGGAAAATGATTGTGCAGTGTCAAAATATGTCTACATTAGAAAATTAAAGAAAAATATTAAATATTTTGACACAGAAGGAATGGTGGCTAGAAGATGAGCCTGGTATCAAAATGTAGGGAAAACTGAGACCCATCATATGCTGTGACCTGTTTTGACCAACCACCTATCCCACATGTTGTTATGACCTTTGACTGTTTGAATTTTTTCTTGTGAATTATCAGATAACAGATAACACATCCAAAGGGCCAGTGCTCGTCTCTATTACTGTCACAGACACTCAACTGGTAGGTTTTGTCATTGAAACTATGGTATATTCCATGATATTAATACTTATAGCAAAAAACATTCTGAACAAAAATTGGACTTCAGAATGTTAAGTGGATGCAAAAATTATTACGTTTCTTTATACAGTACTCAGATTTGTTTTTCATTCCTGAAAATTCCACGCGTCTACTTCCTGTAATTATAAAGTTAGGGAAAAGTAATACAAAAAAGAGTCTGTAATTCTGAAAGTGCTCATAGTGTTCAGGCAGAAGTTTGCATGGCTTCATTAAATATACTAAAGGTATTGTACATTTGGTTCTGAGGAGGTCAGGTGGGAACTTTTCTCAGATTTGGTTGATTTTATATGGAACGACCCATATGCGCTTCTTTGTTGCACAAAATGACTGACACTGCTGTGAACCAATGAGAATCGCAGCTCTTTTCACCCTCGTGACGTCGTACCAATCATACAGCAGGGTTCGCTGTCTTCAAGTTAGATAGATCCCGACAGAAGTATAAATACGTGGAGAATATATTACCGAGGAATGTGCTGCAGAACTCAGAAGCCATTTTGAGATGATGCCCCTGTCGAGAAAGCCTATGAAGATGCTGAAACCAACGAACATGGTTACATTTCTGTCTGTTTCTCCCTCCGTCTCCTCTATTTCACCATGGCAGCTGTCAACCGACGGGACATTAGCAAAGCGGGGTATCGAGCTGTGCTCACAGAGTTAAAACGTCATTGATATGAAAGAGGAGAGTGTCTGTTTACTGTCTCTGTCGAGACATGTAACACCGTGAGTTTTTTTCAGTCTGAAATCTTCCAGCATCTCTCACAAACCAACGTCTCCTTGAGTGACTGTGTTAACTCACTCTGGTACCGGAGAGAAGGGAGGCAGATCCGTTTTCCAATGGCTTCTGTGAGCCTTGTTTCCAGTCCCCCAGCCCCTGTTCTTGACAAAAACATGACAGACTCTGAGCTTGCAGGGGATGAAAGGTCGAGTAACATTCTTATGCAATTCTTAATACGCTCATCTGTGCGTTTCAGTGCTGTGGGTCTACATGCTTCGTGTGCTACTGTGTTCTCTTTTAACCATGAATTGCAGGGTATAGAGACATTTCCCCCCCCTAAACATCTCTATTCTTTATTTGATTTTTTTTTTGCATGCGTCTTTGGTGCAATTGAATAACGCTGTTCAGACAGCCTTGGTATCACATCACCGCGTCGAGCATTCATGATCATTTCCATGCAAGGTAGCTGACCTCATCGTTCTGTTGTTGTGCTACGGGGATTCATGGCTTCATTATTGCCATCTGCAGGAGACTATGCAAATGATTATAATGTAAATGCCACGCCCATCCTCGGACTGTTCTCCCCCTGCCGGGCTCCTGGCAGTACTGCTGAGACTGGGTTCATGCAGGGTTGGCATTATGTGCTTTCTGCTGGTTGTAGGCCATGCCTGTGTCCTTGTGATTTCTGTGTAATCTTAACATGGCTGTCAGACCATGTGCACACAGAGGGCAAAGAATTTGCTGTGGTTTTCTATCAAAAACTGTGGCAGGTGATGTGACTGGACCAGAACCAGCTGGTGTAGGGTTTGTTTTGGGGGGGAAAGCATCAGTCTAGGCAGCTAGTACTTCTTAAAGACTTAAACCACTGCTTTAAGTTTTTAAAATGATCATGCACATTTCCAATGTGGACTTAAGGTGTAATTGAGGTGCTCAGGATTGTAATGTGATTACACTTTGTGCTAGAAAAGTACACTTTTCTACAAATATATAAATGTGAGATATTTGGATACTGTCCTCATGATTAACTAACATTATGCTAGTATTCTTCATTCGATCTTGTGTTTGGTGTTTGGTTCCAGACAAATGTGGAATAAGAGAGTAGTTTTTTGCTATTTCCCCCACAAAACACGAGTCATTTAAATTGGTGGGTATTTCATGTTGAATTATGAGATCTCTTTTGCCTTAACTGGACTAAATGCAGATTTTGAATATTGTGGTTGCTCTGGATGTGGATGAATCTCAGTTTGAAGCCTGATCTGCACTGTTGTGAGAGGAAGAAGCAGCCAGTGTCTGTGAGAAATGACCCAGATTAGTGGGGTGGACATATTTTAGCATTTCATGGTGTTTTTGTTTCACATTCCTACCTGCACTGTATTTTGAAAGCAGCTGACAGTACACGCTATGAGAATAATATCAGCACTGACATGGTAATTTATACATGTGGCATGTGTTAGTAGGGAATAGTTTCACATGGACTATTTGCTTTAGAATAAAAATTTGCACGACATATTTTCATATAAAATACTCTGTATTGGTCATCTACAACAATGCAGTGTGTGTTGTTTTAGTTTTAAATGTAGGCATGATTATGAATTTGGACCAAGAGTTGGAAAAACTGGATTTTAATTTCCCAGCTTTAGTGTTACAAAAAAACTGCCCTTACCATCCCTGTCTGAAACACAACTGGTTATAAGAGCTACATTAATGTGAAATACTACCCTGGACATATGTTCCAGTAGCAGCAAACAAATAGAAGGGACGCTCCTTGATTATAAAAGTCATAGGCATTGTCTGTGAACATTAACTTCACTGTATTGAGGTGTCTTGCTCTGGATACAAAGCTATCTTAATATGTGGATATTTTGGGAGCAGGAATACTTTTGTTAGAATTCCACCAAGACTTGTATTATTTAATCAATATATAACATTTACGTTATAGTAATGGAGGTCCTTTGTCATAAAAATTTTGACTGAGAAATACCTGTGTTGCCTAAATCAGACTTTATTTATCTGTGATTCCAGGCTGTCTTTACACAAAGTAACTGACTTACCTTGCTTCTAGAAGTCAGAGGTTTTCATAAATTATACTTTACACGAGGATGAATTTCTTTTGGTTTTCATAAAATCACTATACACTGGCTCATAAGAAACTGAAGCTATTATTGACATATTTTTTTAGTGCAGGAAAGGGTTAGGCTCTAATGGAAATGGTCTGATATGATAGTTGGTTATTCCAAATAAAGGGAAAAGACTACTTATTGTTTTGCTATAGTTTGAATATTTTATTGAACTGTTCATGAGCTCATCAGATTTTTTACATTTTAGGTATATCTGAAGCTGGCAAAATACAGAATGTACACCTGTTAAATGACTGTTTTCCTCTTTTCAGAGAGGATGGTGAATTGGAAGATGGGGAAATTGATGACGAAGGGATTGGAATTGAAGAGGAGAACAAAGAGGCTACAGAGGTCACTGAAGAAAAAGAGAAAGAGAAGGAAAGGGCGAAAGAAAAAGATAAAAGTAAAGACAAAGAAGAGAAGAGTCACAGACACTCCAGGAAAAGATATAAGAAGACCAGAGAGAAGAGGAGGTCGAAAAGGAGGAGACGTGACAGACAGAAAGTAAGACACTGTCAGACTTGTGATAACATGTCTCTTACTGCTGTTGCAATTAGAGCATGAATGTGAACTACGTAGACTCATTTAAAATTCACTTTAATGTTGTGTTTTCCTTTGTTCTTTTTGCCCTCCCTTCAGCATCACTCTCCTTCCAGCAGCTCCAGCTCTGACAGTTATGACTCTGACTACGATCGACCAGAGAGGCCCAAAAACAGAAGGGGCCACGGATCTAGTCGCGAGTCTGATGGCCAGTCCTCTCAGGTGAGTTCAACACAGCTGGTATGCTGCCATGTTAATAGTATAGACTCTGATAAAAGATGGTCATAGCCTCTGGATCTGAAAAGTACAGGTAACATAGAAATGCCTTTGACCTGCATTCTCTCCAACAGCCAGCAGGGGACGACACCTCTGGTTACAAAAAATGTGTACAGAGATGTGTTAGAAAATGACCCTACTTCTCCTGTGATTTGCTACTTCTGTAAATATTTTTCAATTGAGCTTATGGTCTCAATAAGTACTTTCAAGACTTCTTGATTACAACAAAATGCTCATTTAGTAAATTCTGGTCCTATTTAAAGTAGCATGGATGATAAAAGATAGTATGTTTTAGGGAAGTGCTACCTTGTGATTGACAGGTCGTCACTGTATCACCATGCATAGTGTCCTGAGATTCTCCAGTCAGATCCACCACTCTCTCATTCCGTCTTGTTTTAATGGAGCAAGATGGTGACGGTCACATTCAAAATTTGTGGCTTAAAAACAAGAGTGCTATAAGTCTACAGCTAATATTAATATAAGCATTATTGTGTGACATTATTCTCTCTCTGGTTTGACTCTCAGCATTCAAAGGCAGGCCATGGCAACACACTGAAGTCCTCACCGCACAAGAGCAGTGATTTTGACAAATACAGTGACTACAGCGATGACAAGTATGACTACGATGAAGAGGAGGATGATTATGACGATGACATGTCCGAGTATCAGCATTCAAAAGATCAGGGAAAGGGGCGCCATGCTAAAGACCACATGAACAGAGGCATCATGAGGGGGATGAAGCAACAACAGTGTATGTAGTAGTGTAATTCTTGGAGTACTTTATTATGTTATGTGATTGGAAGGTTTGCAGTAAACAGTGATAACACATTGGTGTGTTATGCATCTGTACGGACAAGCATTGTTTGATCACTTCTTTTAAAATATCATTTTCAGTTGGGCAGAGGGGAAGAGGCAGAGGGAGTGGACCAGGCAGAGGACGTGGGATGCTTAACAAGAACAAGAAGCTGAAGGGCAAACCCTGGGGAGGACGTGGAAGAGGGCGAGGAGACCACGGCATGGAGGACATGGGACCGGTAAGTACACCCCTGAAAATACAGCAAGATGTGCTGTATTTGTATTTTATTTTGCGTCACTATTTATTGTAAATGGACTGCACCTTTTCTGCTTTGACAGACGAAACATTTCACAATTTGTCTGTCCTTCATCCATGCACAAAAACTTATTTGTTGTTTTTTTTTTTGTGTGACAGGAGGGAAAAAATTCCTCTGGTTTTCAGAAGAAACGACCAATTATGAGCAAGGAGTTTATTAATCAGCATACGGTTGAACACAACGGTAGATACATCTGCAAGTATTTCCTGGAGGGTCGATGCATCAAGGTATTGTATCGTTAATAGTCATTTTATAATGAAGCCTTTTTATACTAATATAAAGAAGAAAAATTAAGATGTTTCCAAGTTAATGAGGAATTAACAAAATTTCTTTTTCATACAGGGGGAACAGTGCAAGTTTGAACATGAGCTTGTTGTACCAGATAAGAAGAAAGAGCTTTGCAAATTTTACCTTCAAGGATACTGCAGCAAAGGAGATAATTGCATTTATATGCACAATATCCTTCACGAAGTGATATTAATTACACTTGTTCAATTGCATTGTATAATTAACTGAAAACCCACTGTACTTTTTAATTAGTACTTTTCCTTAACCTGTGATTGCACATGAGTACCCTTGCAAGTTCTTTCACACAGGAGCCAAATGTTATCAAGGGGACAACTGTAAATTCTCTCATGAGGCTCTGACTGATGTAACCAAAGAGTTGCTCGATAAGGTAAAAGAAAAAGTGATTTGATTTTAAACCTTCTGAGCTCCGATGGTCAATAGCGGTCTTATTTCTTCTTTCTGATACATTCATCAGATAATTAACACTGAAGAGGAGAACGCCCGTGAGGATGAGTTAGAGCTGGAGGATCTGAGAAAGCAGGGTATTGCCCCACTCCCAAAGCCTCCTCCTGGGGTGGGTTTGCTGCCAACTCCTGGTCAGACCAGTCCTACAGATGGCCAGGCAGGGAAGAAGATCCCCTCCCTGTTTGAAATCAAGGTTCAACCTACTGTAGACTTGGCACAAAAAATTGGTCTGAGGTAACCATAATAATTTTTGATCAAACTGTAAAGGTTGCTTAGATCTTTTCCTCAAACTAATGATACTCTTTTCTTTTCAGTGGATCCAATTACATCCAGAATCAAGGTGATGGCACCAATCAATTTAGTGGAGGCTCAGATGAAACACAGAGTGGAGGTATGGTGCCTTCAGGTTCTTCTGCTCCTCCTATTCCCCCTCCTGGATCACCTGGTCCCATGGGTCACCCCACTGGACCACCTATGCCACAGAGCCCCCCAGGACAGCACCCACCACAGGGGTTTCCAATGCAGCCACCAATCCCCTCTGGTCAGCCTCCACCCTTCTTTGGAAACCAACCCAATATCAACCCCCAGATGAATATGCAGAGGCCTCCATTCCCCCCTGTACCTGATCTACAGATGCTGCAGGGTCTCTTTCCTTTTCCATCGATGGGTCAGAACCCGGTTGAGTTTTTAAGCAACTTCCTCCGAAACCAGCCAGCCAGTGGCCAACAAGGTGAGTGATATTCTAGTATGGTTACCCTATGTATTAATTACCTTTTAATTATTACTACAATTGCAAAATTGTGTGTATTTTTTATTTTCAATGCAGTGGACCCTAGTGTGGCCTTCATACAGAACCTCCAGCAGCAGATGGGGGCAGAGTCACAGTTACAGTCTCTACCACCAGCAGTGCAGAAAGCCATCCTGTTACACCTGACACAGCAGCAGCAGCAACAACAACAGGAGTCACATCCTCAGGGGAGTGAACCACAGAGAGCAGATGTCCAGGATGATAATAATACAAACAGAGGCAAGTGTCCAGGGACAAGAAGCAGCTTTGCTGAATTAATTAGGATTAAATAAAAACCTGATAAATCCCAAAGCATGGACTGAAGTAAAAACACTTGTATTACCAAGGGAAATTATCCAAAACCTTCAGTAAACTTGTTATTGAAACAAGCCACAAGGGTGACAAAGTGTTGATACACGGATAATTTACAACAGGGCTCTGAGAGAACAAATATTGAAATTTGATTTAATCTTTCTTTTCAGATGAAACTACAAACTGGTACTCAAGTGACGAGGAGGACGGGAGCTGCGTTTCCTCCATCCTTAAAACTCTAAAGAAGCAGAATGAGATGCAGCAGTCTCAGTCCAAAACCCTACAGGGTGTTTCAGTGGCTCCGGGGCTTGGCGACCCTTGGCTTGGAAAGGACCCACGCATGAAGGCCGACCCTAGACAGCGACCCCCAGATATGAAAAAGGAGTCAGACGGAGCTACAGATCCACGCTTCTCCAGAGACCCCAGGAAGATGAGACCGATGGAGCCCAGTTCCTATCGCCAGCAGAGCCATCCTGTTACTCAAAAGCCTCCTACAGGAGAGGATGATGATGAAGGAGAGCGGGAACTTAGGGACAGAGCTGTTCTTATCCCTCTAGATGCCAGTCCCAGTGTGGTGCTGCGGGACCCTCGATGCCAGTTAAAGCAGTTTAGTCACATTCGGGTTGACATTCTGCTGCAGCGGCCTGCCTTTGCACACACAGTGGTGTGGGCCCCCGAGGATCTCATCCCTTCCCTTGTGCCCAAACAGGAACACTCCATCAACTTGCCCCTTCCCCCACTAATTGCTGATGCTCAGATGAACCGAACGAACCTGCCCGACCTTCCCCCAGTCTCCAGCCCTCCACCATCTGACCCCAGACTAACAGCTGCACGTTTGAAGGAGCGTATGAGTCGATTGCCGAGTGGGTCTCTAGAGTCCCGATCCTCCACTGAGAGACCCGTAGATCCACGCCAGCAGAAGTCTGTGGACCCCAGACTAAAGCGTACAGGAAGTCTGGACTCCAAGCTACTGGGTCAGAAAGAGCCCTCCTCTGGGGTTGGTCTTGTGGACCCCAGACTGCAGAAGGCCAGTGCCAGCTCCTCTCCTCATGCTGCCCGAGCCAAGCCAGAGCCTGAGAAGCTGCCACCGTATGCCCCTCGACTGGCTTCCTCTGGTGGAGGGCTGGAGAGTCCCACTACAATCCTCGGGGGCATCAGCCTGTACGATCCTCGTGCTCAGACCGAGCAGGCTCAGAAGGAGCAGGTGGAGCCTCCTAAAAAGGCAGGGATTCTGAAACAGCCTGCTAAAAAGGACAGCACTCTTGTACCATCACTCTCACCAAGCCAACGAACTGGCTCTTTCGAAGAGATTAAAAGCCCAGACGTTGCCTCGGATCCGACTCCAGCTCCTTCTCCCACAGTGCCTCCCGCCTCACCTGTCAAACCCCCTGCAGTTCATAATCTCCCCATCCAGGCACTGGCTGGGCTCATCCGACCCCAGTACACTGAACCCAGGCAGGCTAAACTAGGAGGACAGGGTTCTATGGGAGCACAAGAAGAGCTTGAGGAAAACAAGGAGCAGGAGCACAAGGAGGAGGAGGAGGCAGCTATGGAGGAAGAACCAAAACAGGAGGTTCCAGAAGAGGAGGCCGACGACAGGACACTGAAAGACGTGTTCAAGACTTTTGATCCCACTGCTTCCCCTTTCTGTCAGTAAACACTCTACTGTGGAAAAGATTTGTATACTGATGAGACATGTCTATTAATCTTTATTTAGCTTTACAAGAATCTATTTATTTCTGTACATAATCCTGTATAGATGAAATACTACACCTCACATTTGTCAGTATGGAGATGATGCTGGGCATGTGCACAGACACAGAGTCCAGTTTTTGTTTAACATATTAATGCTGAAATGTGCGTTTTGAATGTGCGTATGTTCTTTTATTATTGTGTAACTTTCACATACGTTCTAAACAATCAGAAAAAAAGAAATTATGTTAACTCGCCAAGATTTTACGAAGGACTGGCCCATAAACTGATTTCGTTCCAGGCATTCCATCCTGTAGAAAATATCATCCATTCACTCTACATGCAGAGAGATGATGCTAAATAATCAGTCAACAAATTGTTTTGAGGATTTTTGTATTCACATATTTATCTTGAAACTCTTTTATATTATGAGATCTATATGTTTACGCTGACCTTTATGATGAGAAACTTTCTTGAACATTTTCACTTTTTACCACATATCTGATGGGAGTTTGTCAGCTGCTGATATGATCTGGTCCGATAATCAAAACAGAATCCCTGCAGAGCCTTTTTACTGTATGTAACACATACGCACTGTATTACAAACTGATACTGGGATACAGCAGATTGCTCATCAGTTCCTTGACTAAAATCCTGAAGCAGTGATTGATTACTGTTCACTTTCACAGTTTTTAAACTCCTTACACTTAAGCTGTCGTATTGAAATTGTTGCAGTATTTGACACGGTTCCTGTCTTCACTTTTTTTTGTATTAAGTGGCCTAAATACTTTGAGGGAATCACTCTTGTAAGCCTGTCTACCAAATTGGGAAAATTAAAATTAATCATTTAATTAGATTTATCATTGCCATGCCTCAACACACTCTGATGAGCTTGTAAGTAGCGGATAAACTGTCTTTTCACTTTTAAAACACTTCCAAAACTAGATAATCAGTACAAGAGATCAGGAAAGAAAGTTTTCAAGTGTATTATACTGAGAGGAAGACATACTATTTTGAGGATGTTGCAGGTGTATGTATATGCGATACAAACGTGACCTTTATGACTGTTTTTACTGTTGAATTTTGTTGATTGAACTTCTAGGGGGTTCTGTGTGCTACAAAGGGTGAATGTTGTAGACATAACACTCGGCAGTTTGCTTTTGGTGATGGTTCTGTGTTTGTATTGTGAGCTACTCTTGTTTGACTGAAACTAAGCTATTTACTTTTTTATTGTTTTCATAATACACATTGTAAATGCTTATTTTGTACCACATGTACGGTGTGTTTTTGAGTGTTCGACTGTATAATGCTTTATTTTTTTCATGTCAGTACGGTGGTTATGGTTGTAATAATACTGTGTGGTATTTTAACAACACATATGCCCATCATTTTTTGGTGATTTTATTATAAATATCTAAAATAAAGAGATGAAACGGCAACAGCAATGCCTCATTTTAGTGTGAAGTAGTCTAATATTGTATCTAAGATCAGCCCTAATAATGCACGTTTAATAGCATCCACACCGCTAATGTGTCTTTGAGTCAGACAATCTTAAAAGAAAATGTTACTGTCATGAAAACAATCAGTGTAGCATCTGTTTCATGAGACACATTAGTAAATCTGTTTTTAAGGCAATAGAGGTCACTTGTAGGTGTCTTGTACATGAGGGGCTAGACTGGGCGCTAAAGGGTGCGATGATGTCTTCCTCAAACCCAGCTCATCTGTGTCTGGGTTAGAAGTCTGCTGGGCGCGATGGATTTCCAGGTTTCTCTTCCACTGGAAACACAAAGCTGTGGCCTCTGCACCATCTGAGTTTGGCTCAGGCTGCTTCAGACCCTGGGACAAGAGTGGAATTGTACAGGACTTCACAGGATGTCGCATGATATGTAGATATTTGTAGCTATATCTTTTATTTCTGTTGTGGAATGGTAATATCCGAAATTGTTACACATTTGTATCTGTGTTGTGTTCGATTTACCGTAATGCAGGCTGTTTCTGCTGCATGGACCCCACGCAGGACCGTCTGGAGGAGATTTTGTGCATTCTTCACCAGGATCTCATCAGATGATTTGCACCCAGGGGTTACAGCATGGACACTACATAAACAGTAAGTAAATTAACTCATTAGTTTTATTTATTGTTTTTTCCTCCTATCTTAGTTTTCAGTGTGATTAAAGTTTAAACTCTCCTGACCTGGAGATGATGTTGAGCTGACTGGTGATGGTGAGAATCTGCTCAACAATGAGTGAGAGTTCAACCGTACACTGTTTATCAAGGCTGTGGTTGGCAATGACTCTGATAAACTGAGTGACTGACTGGCAGTTGGAGATCACATCTTTGGCTGCGCTGACAAATGCGTCTTTATTCTGCCAAAAAAATAATGATTATGGATGAATGAGCTTGAAAATTTCAAGGTCAAGAAAACATAGTGACCTCTGGTAGTCATTACCGGTATTGGGCCTTTCTTCTTCAAATACTGAGTCATGTAGCATATTGTGTCAGCCATCTTCCTGGTCACCTGGACGATTCTGTTGTCCTTAGGGTCCCAGCTGTCACTTTCTTGTTTCAGAAAAAGGGATGTGTAGGTCAGTGAAGAAGCCTCTTTGTATATATGGGACCCAGGAAAATCCTTCAGAAGAAGAGCATGCTTTATTTTGACACAATGGAATGCCTGGACTATAAAATCTTGTCAATCAGGAGAAACCTACATCTTTTTCCAGATTCCCAGGTACATATTTTGCCACAGCTGCCATGTTTAAATTACTTTCGGCAGCATCTATACTTTCTGTATTGCCTTTCTGCCAGGATGACATTGTCGTGTCAGAGGGAAATTCCACTTCTTTGACTTTAGATGGGATTGTAGTTAATACTTTGTTGGTATCTTCAGGTGTTCTGCCCTGAAGCCCAGTCTGGATGTGCTCTTTAGCTTCTTGATGAATCCCATCTTGCTTCCTGATCTCCTCCACCACATAGTGAGCTTTTGCTGACCAGCACTGTATCTGCACATGCAGGCAGAGAGTGTCACAAATGTAGTGAGTCTCTACCATGAGCCTTGCCCTGCTGACTATATCTGAGATCTGAAAAGACAAATGGTCATTGATAGACCTCAGATTGGAACGAACGTGTGGGTCACGGATGTAGTTTAAGCAGTCCTCAACTCTTCTGGTTGCAGATTTTATGTTTTCAACAAGTTTCTGTGCTGTGATTTCAAATTCTTGCTCTGTATTTTCTTCCCCATTGTTTTCTCTGAAGTGTTCTGCAGCACTGTAGGCAATGCTGACAATTTTTTGAAATAATGTGTCATAATCCTTATTTTGTTTGCTTAAATGACCAGATAGCACTCTAATTTTAATCAAAAGCTGTCTCCGAAAGAATTCCGATTTTGCAAGTTGCATCACACTTGGCATTATGTCGAGTTCCTGTGCAGCTTTAAGATAGGCGTCAGTCAGTATTTTCAGTTCATCCTGGTATCCTGTTAACTGTTTTGCTCTGTAAGCACTTTTGCAGTTCAGGCTGGTGAGCCTTGTGGCCTCTTGGATTCTAAGTGAGTTCTCAGACAACATTGACAGCTGTTTCTGAGGATTCAGCTGGCTCATCGCAGTCGATGTTCCTAAAATCTTGTCCAAAGAATTTATTAAAATCTGAACAGAGAGACCCCAGAGGATACAAAGCCCCTCAAGCTGATCAATGTACCCTTCTCCTGAGGTGGAAAACTCTACAAGATACCTTGTGTGGTTCTGGGCTTTGTTCAGCTTGCTGTGTAAAACGCTGAATGTTTCTTGACCTTCAATTTGTAAGGTTAAATCAGATGACATCAACAGCTGGACCACGTCAGCACATAAAGTCATCACTTCATTTAGTTGCTGTGTAACACTGGCTGCCAGAGTTCGCAGATTCCCTTGCAGCTCAGTGTAAATGGCATGATACCAAGTTCCAGCCACGGGCAGTAAAACCTTGCGGATGTTGTTAATAAGGTCAGAAAATTGCGTGCTGTGTTTGTAGATGCTCTCTGTGCTCATCGCTGAGCTCATCGCTGTCTCTTGAGCTGTCTGGACGAGCAGCGGGGTCAATGACACCAGCTCTGCTCTAAAGCTTTCCAACGTCTGACAATCAACCGCATCAACAATAGCCAAGGCTTCTTTCGTAGCTTGGGCGTAACAGTTTGACAACTCAAGAACACCAGTGCAGATCTGGTTGAGCGCTGTCACGTCTTTCCCTTTAGTCACAGTCACAACTTCATACAAAAGGGGTAAAAGGTCAAATTCAAGAGCCTTGTGGATCAGTTTAGGCTCATCAGAGACAGCTGGGATCTTTAAATCATCGCTGTCATGTTTATGAGCCAGTTCCGCTTCTATGGTTTCCTCATCTGAGAGCTCCTCCTCATGTTCAGCTTGATAATCTCTTTCCATAACATCAAAAACAAGAGAATCAGAGCCTCTTAACATATGATCCAGGTTAAGTTCACAGGTGTCTTTGACTGGTAAAGATGACTGTGAGATTTCTTTCTGGCGTGCCCCTTCTCGCAGCGGGCTCAGGAGATGTGGATGCTGTTGGCCATCCAGTCCCTCTCTAAGCACCTTAAAATGCTGAATAACTATGGAAACATTGTCTGAAAACATAGAATATACCTCCACATTCAGACTGGAACCAAAAAGCATGTCTTTGATTGACTCAGCCACATTGGTTTGAGATGACTGAACTTGTTTCAGCAGGACCAGGAGTCCATTCCTGTAGATGGGGTTATCACTTCTGTCCAAGCGCCTCCTTACTGAGTTAATCGTCAGCTTCATATGATAAATTAGATTTGTTGTATGTTCCTTAAACATTTCATAACTCTGCTCTCTGTATGCTGCATCACATCCATGGCGGCCATTGATCATCTCATCAATAGCAATACTAGTGAATTCCCTCACATCCATTACGTCACTGAGAGCATCCTGAAGCTGACTAGTCTCCTCCTCCCATTTCTGACACACTTCGTGAAGCTTCTGAACCTGTTTGCTCTGAATTATCTGCCAAGTCCAGTGAAAGTGGTGCAATTCGATCTCTGAGTCTTGTGAGGCACACTCGTGAGTTCTCCACATTTTCCAAACTCTTTGCATCAACAGCTACAGCTGAGATAAAATTTGCCATTTGGATTATTCTGTCAGTGGAAGCTATGAAATCCTCAACTACTGGCTGGATAAAGTTCAGGTCCACCTGTGTAGATGAATCTGCAACCAAGATCTGTCTTGTCACACTTAAAAGTTCATCAACTGTAGAAAATGCTTCAATAAATGTGTCTAAGACTTGATAAAGAATATTAGTCATCAAGGCTTTGTCAAGCATTTGTATTTGCTGGACCAGCAAGGTACAGGTGTTCTCCAAGCTTTGTTCGTGTTCATTAGGTTCCTTTGAGGACTTTAAAATCATTTTTATGTCAGACCAGAACTGCAGGATATGACGACAGTGGCTCACCAGTCTTTGCTGAAACTCTCTTCGAGAAGAGTTTGCTACGACCATACAATGGAACACAAGATCTCGGACCAAACTGTCAAATCCGCTCTCTTGGATTGAGGAGGTGGAACAGCCAGTAAGTAGTTGCAAAATGCTATTGCGCCTCATGGTATAATACCCACATGGTCCCAGTTGTCCTCTGTGGCAGTCACTCTTTAGAGTTGCAGCAATGTCTCCTACGCTGCTCTGCACTTTTTCCAGAATGTACCTTTTGGCTGCTTGGGCCTGCTCACTAGTGGGGTGTTTGATGGTTGTGCACATGGCTGTGTGCAGCATGGAGATGCACCTCCTGAGGGTCGCCAAGAAGTCAAGAAGCTGTTTTGCTTGCCTGGGATCCTGTAAGGAATTTGCTCTCTCCACTGTGAGACTGTTGAGGAGAAGTAGAGCTTCAGAAAATGCTTGGAAAGATCTGAGCAGAGACTTGATATCTGAGGAGGAGGCCAGCTCAGACAGGCTCTCCAAAACCCGATCTGCAGCAGCTACAATTTTTCTTACAGTAGCATCGTCATCCACCAACAGAACCTAAGAGAAGACAGATAAAGTCATGATGTTACTGCTGCAGTGTTCTGAGCTTTTTTAGGCATACCAGTACATGAAAAAGGTAATCTGTCAGTCACTTTGGTCCTGATTTGGTTTGGTTCTGATATGATCATTCATCATACCCATGTATGCTGACATTAGCGGCCGCCAGACTTTTCCTCTTGTGCCACATGAGGATGAAAATGTTTGTATTTTAGTGAAATATGTTTACAGCTGTTGGGTGGATCATCATGAAATCTAGTTTGGACCAGCACAATCCCCAGCTTAGATGTAAAGTTTGGAAAGATTATGACAATGAAATAAAGTAGCAAGTATATACACTAGCATGACATTACAGATTAGATCAGTCAGTAGCTAACATTAGGAAAGAGTTCGCTGTTCTAGCAAATTAACAGCTGGTTAAATTGTTATTTATAACAACACTGGAAGTTTAGGCCACAGATCAAGGATGAATAGCTGAAATATTTCACATGTGAAATGAAAAGCAGTCAGTGTGGGAGTCTTGTTGTTTTTAGTACAGTCCTAATTTAAGTAAATCTCTGAGACAGTAAAAATCATTTGTAGTTCAAAATGAATGTGCTGGAACCTTTTAGTGCTTTTAATCAGCTGCCATTCTCTTTTCCATTCTTTAGTTTGAAAAGGTATTATTTCAGAGCATGTGGTTTATTATAATGCATTTGAAGATCCCTTTTTAATCAGAAGAAAAATCATACTTTACTTTGACTACTCCCAGGAAGACGTTTTGTGTAGCAGTGATGAGTTCCTCTCTGTGTTCAGGCAAACTGGGCTGGATGCTGAGTTTCTGAGCAGCCAGCAGCACATGCTGTCCAGACACAGTGACCGACTCTAGCAGGGACGACATCTCCATATGCAAGACTTCATCCTCTGTTTCACTGATATGTCTACAAGTAAAGAGTCTGGTGTTCATCTCATAATACAGACTATACACATGTCAGTCTCCTATATAAATTAAATGAGTTCAGAAGTGGGAAAGTGATTTTTTTTAGACTGTTGCATCTGAGTTTTGCGTATTAAATTTCTTTCCACATACCTTGAGGCTGCTGCTGCCAGGTTCTCAGTAGCTTTAGCCACAGCCTGAGCCGCCTCCTCCAGCTGGCTGAACTGTTCAGGGTCCTCTGCACTGTCACACAGCAGCACCAAGTGGCATAAATGACTCGCGATAGGTGCAACCACCTGCTCCACCGCTGCAGTCCTGATCAAACCATGATCCAGTAATGAGGACATAGTTATTAACAGGTTGATTCTGTCTCGTCAGAGGGAAGTGAACAGCTCTTTTTGTTGTCGTGTTCAGTTTGGTAACTGTATAAATAATTAATTCAACTCCACAGAACAGCTTGCGCTTGATCTCGGTGTTTCATAGCAACCGGTGTCACCTGATCAACCACATAACCTCATCAGACTGTGATGTATACACTGAATAACTGCCTTTTTCCTTGCAATATTGTTGTGTTTGCAAAGCCACAGTGGAGTTGCCCCTATCCGCAGAATATAATATGGATTTCTCGGAGGATCATTTTCACTCTTAATTAATCCATAGATTTTTTTCAACACTAATTGTCATTCAACAGTCAATACCATTTCTTTGACACGTGCCTGTGGGTACAGATGAACTTTAAAGAGTAACTGTTCCTCTGTGTTTGACTGTAGTGGACTGACAATTAAATTATAAATTGCAGAAGGGGAAAGATTTTCAATTTAGATTATAAATTGGCCAGTTATATCAGATGTTGCATATTAATAATGCTATATTGTTTCCCACTAGGAATCAAAATGAAAAGTGAACTTACTATATTTTGTCCATCTAAGGTGTGGGCAAAATGTGACTATACTTTCAGAAAAATCTGATACTTTAATAAAACCTATTTTGTGCTGCAATACTGCAATATTACACAACTGCATTCAACAATGGACTTGAATTTTGAAGTATTTCAAAGGGTTTACAAACTAGCTTAAGCTATAAATTATGTGTATGTGACATTGGTTCATGCTATACACTTGTCCTTGTAGCAAAGCACAACTAAATTAGATGGATGCTATACCCTTATATTAAAATGCTCTAGTGTATTCAGTGTGTAAAACATAGGTGAACTTTTTAAAAAGAATTTTTAGGCCTTGATAGAAACAGTGGGGACAGAAAGGACATGTGGGGGAAGAGAGGAGGGGAGTGACATGCATCAACTAATACAGCTGACAGGACTCAAACCCAGTGGTATGTCCTAGATACTTGGCTACAAGGCTGCTCACAGTTGAACTTTTAATACTTATAGGAAGCATGACTGCATTGCTTCTGCACTTAAGAAAACTGTATAGACCAGTGTCCCACTTGGAACCCAGAAAATGTGATTGAGAATCTTTGACATTTAACCCTTTAAGACCCACCATTGTGCAAGTCCGCCAGGACATATTTTTACATTTTTACATGCTGTAGTGCCATTTTTTGGAGTATTTTCATATGCTTTACATCAAAATAACCCTGATATCCCAAATTTCAACAATATGTATTGACTTATGTCTTAACTACTACAAAAAATTGCTTAAAAGTGCAATAAACCTTAAAAAAATGAAAAACATTTTTGTTTTTTTCACATATATTTCAAAATACAGAAATTGCATAGCTGTATCCCTCAAATTTGTAAATGTAAAAAAGTTGCACAATATCCTTTGGAACCACAGGAAATTTATTTGGAGTCTGTACATAATTTGCTTTTTGAGATATGGTCAATTTTGTAACCTGTAAAAAAAACGAAAATAAACAAAACTGCAAAATTTGCAGAGACAACATCAACATTAAAACAAATTATTTACAATAGTGCAATCAAATTTCTAAGTGTGCCAGATACTTATGAACACACATATTTTATGTACAAAACCATGGTCAGACCATAAAAAGTGCATTTGAAAATAAAAGAAAATCGTTTTTACTGAGTTGAATCAGAAACAGTATTTTGATAGTCTCCTGGTCCAAGTACTTGGACAGGTCTGATGGAGAAGGGCTGTCCACATATTCTGACAGAGGTGGCTGGACACCTGGCCTCCTTTTCGGCAGGAAATGTGGCAGAGAAGGTAAGCTGTCAGGTTCCTTCTCAGTTTTCCAGCCAGCTGTAGGGAGGCCTCTGGCCCGGAGCGCTCGCTGGTGGAGCGGCTGCTGCAGCGTCTCCTGGCTGGAGGCGGTCTGTCCCTCTACCTCTAGCTGGGTACCAGGACAGCAGGAGACCTCCATTCTCTCCTCTTCCTCCTCCTCCTCCTTCCAAACATTGTAAATGCTGCACACAGAAAAAGTTACGTGGTACGTTAGCTGTGCGCAGCACATGACTTGTAAAAATGATGCGTATTTTGCGCGGAATGCTTTCGGCGGCGTTCCATGTATATTATACTTTCTTTACTTTTCTCCAACTCAAACAACTTCTCATGAATACAGACTTAAATGTAACTGGAATGATCAATTCCTTCGATAAGATCGGCTTCATCCGCGCTGGTGGCAGAATCCGGGCCAGACGAGTGCCTGGACTCCGACGCTGTAGTTTGCTGGAGAGCTTTGCGCCAGAAGTAAAATAGTTTGGCGCGACCAGGTTTTCGCGGCTCCTCAACTAATGTGTGGAAGTGTGTCAAAGGTGTGTGTGGTGGGTCCGTGTACGGATCTGGTAATTGGATTTTCCGTTCTGAAACGGGTGTTGAAAAACAAAAAACGAGTGGTTATTTGATTTTTGTTTTAAAATACAAAAACTAAAATTGAAATACAAGGCGTTTTTCCTTTTCATGATCAAAAAGGGATATACGATTTAAAAAAAAAAAAAACTTTGATTTTCGTTTTATATTTAGAATAACAAGAAAGTAAAATCAGTAAGAGACAGAAACGAAAAAAGGTCCGTTTTTTCATTTTCTGAGACCGGAAGTGGTCATCAGCAAATGTGGAGCCAAACGACAACAAGATTCTCAGAGGGCGGAGCCAGAGAGCAGCGATTGGTCAGACCAAAGATAGAAGACAGGGCGCTAGCGTATCTAGTCTTCTATGGTCTGCACGTCTGGTAGCATCCTGTGGCTGCTGTCGACCTTGTTTTTGGAGTAAAACACGGTAAGAAGATAAATACTTCTAATCAGTAACGTTGTTTTGTTGTACGTTAAGTCAGCGCCTTGTGAAGAGTTGTGTTTTGTCGTGTTTGAGCAGTTGGTCCGGACGCGTTAGCTGGCTAAGCGGCTAAGTTAGCTAGCGGGCTAATTAACACAGGTGGCTAACTTACCGCTGAACACCTGTGTTAGTTGCTGTCGCAGCTGTCCGTCATTATTAGAATAACCTTCTCAACCTGTATTTCTCTGCCGTGTATTTTAGCTTTTAAAAAAGTTATTTTACTTTAAGTTTAAGTGAAACCCATTGAACTGCACTGAAGTTTAACATTCAGCTGGTTTGAATTAAACCGCGCTTAACATTGCGCAACATTACCTCTCTGAATCTCCATAATTTCATTAAATTTCTTCTCTCTTCCACTGCTCAAGTTCAATCCGGTATATAAAATGACATTAATAGTGAATAAACTAACAACCAGCCATTGTATTTATTTATTACTGTATGTATTTGTAGTAAAACATGAGTTGAAACATCCTACTTTTGGATCTAGAACTGCACAAGCCGTTCATTTTCAGTCACTTGATGAGTTAAACTCCCCTTTTTATGTGAGGTTGAAGCAGAAAGTCTGAGTTAACAAAGAAAGTTCTTTATAACTGGCGATACCTGTTATCTCTGACTGAGGCTTTAGTTTTTGTTGAGCTGATTTACACGTAGAAACTTTGTTCAGGAAGATTTCTCAGTAGCTCAGAGGACAGGCTGCTTTTTACACAACCTTGTAAGAGAATGTCTGTCAATGCTTTCAGCAGAATTTAGAAACACAACACTTCCTAAACAGATATTTTGAGGCTGTGAGGTTGAACGTTTGAGAGTATATCAGTGTGTTTGTTTGTGGTCTTTCTGTTTCTAGGTGGAAGCTGAATTAGTGAGGATGACTCCTGCTCCTGTCATCTCTAAGCTCCTCACACATCTTTACCTGCACATGAGGAAAATCACTCCTGTAGAATGCAGGTATGTTTGTCATTATTATAAAAAGATGTTGCCTGGTGACCTGTCAGAAACCCATTATACAGAGTCAGCCAAAATAATGTTTACACACATCAGGAAAAGAAAAACTTGCATAAATATTTCAATACCAAATTTATTCAGACATCATGAGATTAATAAAAGTTATCTTTGGCCTCTACAATTACAAGAGGTGCTCAAAGTGGAGGCCACTGGCTTCCAGACATTTCTGTTGTGTTGTAGACGTCACTTGTTGATGCTCCATTCATGAGGGTAGCGCCATCTGTTGGGAAAACATCGTACAACAGGACACAGAGTTATCGTGATTTGATCAAACTTAGAAAGAGGTATCTATCTATCTATCTATCTATCTATCTATCTATCTATCTATCTATCTATCTATCTATCTATCTATCTATCTATCTATATATATATATATATATATATATATATATATATAAGTACTTATACAAATGAAATATTTATAAAAGTTTTTCTTTTCCTGATGTGTGTGTACATTATTTTGGCTGACTCTGAACTTAATGAGAACAAAACTGTCATTTAATTGTTGCTCTGGAAGCTTCTTTAGTGAAAACCGGCTGGTGTTGTGCTTTGAAACAAACTGCTGTTGAGGTCTGTGTTTTTAGGTTTAACCCCACAGTTTCTGAATGAACTGATAGTTGTTGTTTTTTTCCTGATCAATGTGGACGTTATAATTGATGGTAACATTTACTGATCATATAATCAGCATGACAATATAACAGTATAACATTCTGACCACCTGACTAATACTGTGTTGGTCCCTTTATGCTGCTAAAACTCCTCTGACCCAGTGGTTCATCAGAACCTCTGGGGATGTCCTGTGGATTCTGTGGGTCCTGTGGGTTGCAGGGTGGGTCCTACCTAGACCAGGCTGATCCTGGACCATCCCACAGATGCTCAATCAGATCTGGATGTGGGGAGTGTGGAACCCAGGTGAACAGCTTAGCTCTGTCGTGTTCCTCTGGACCACTCCTGAGCAGTTTTAGTTTGTCCTGCTGAGGGAGGCAGCTGGCATCAAGGACTGCTGTTGCCATGGAGACTAGGGGGTTGTTTGTCCTGCAGTGTTTAGGTGGTGGTACATGTCAAACATCCACATGAATGTCAAGGTTTCCCAGCAGAACGTTGCATTAGAACAAGATGATGGATGTTGTTCTCTTCAGCTGTCAGTGGTCAGAATGTTGTGGCTGATCAGGTGGATCTGTCTGCCTTTACTCTGACATCCAGAGTTATACAAAAGTGTAGTATGTGTGCAGTGCAGAAGAGATTTACTTTATTGTACGCATTTTTTTTTTTTTTTTTTAAGTGAAAGCATTTTTTTTCATCCACCTGAAGAAGACCTAATCTTTCCCTTCAAAGGATAGTTAATTGTTACTAAGGCTTCCATAGTGGTCCCATCAGAGAAAATCATATCCATATACAGATTTTTATTAATTCCAGGACTGGTTCATTAAAGATTATAATAATAACTACATCAGATAATTCTTGGTCGCAGTTGGAATTTTGCAGCCTGAGAGATGGTTGAGAAGGTTTGCAGTTCTTGTTTTAGCAAAATATGTTATAATAGAAGATCTTTATTGTCATTGTACATGAAATTATCTGCAAACCAGCAAAGTGTATCAGTCTGAGGTATCTAAAAATAAATAAGTAAAGAAAAATGCTTCTAAAGCCAATAATAAACAGAATATTTTGAGGGAATATTGTAAAAAGGAAAGAAAAGCTCCATTCTCACTCCTCTCAGGATAAACTGTCATTAAAATTGACTTTAAATTTAGCTTCAACACGAGATAAAAACATTTACTTCCATTACTGATGTTGTCAAGTTTTAATAAAGTTCATGCTACTTTTATAAAATGATGAAAGTGAATAAATTGTATTTCTGTGATCTGTGTTTGATTTCTGTCTTTTCTCCTGTCATCCAGATGTTCAGAGGGAGATGATGCCACATCTGGTCCAGCTGATGGAAGGTCTTGAAGTTCTCTGACTGGCCTCGACTGAAGATGGTCGTCTCACTGGATTTAAGGTTCAGATGCTCAGTAACAAACTCCACCAATGTGCCAACAGGGAAGCTTTAGGTTTATTAAATGTTGCTATGAAGGTTTCGCTGTTTTTCTTTGTGAATGCAATGTGCTCCAACTGAAACTTGAATTAGAACTTAGAAGTAAATCCTTCCATCTGAAAGGATTTAGTTGCATTAATAACCTCATAACATTCTAATTTTTATTCCAGTCTTGGTTGGAAATGGAATCTCTGTATTGATTCAGGTAAAAACTGAACTTCACAGCATGTTGGAGCAAAACAACCAGATGAAAACTGTGATGGTGTTGGATTGTCAGACTGTAATGTTGCAGCTCAAAGCAGCTTTTCTATCTCAGTTCATTCTGACATTCAGCTATGAATCAACACAGCAGATGGTGATCCATGCTGTGGAAGTCTCACATCTCCTGATTTAATGGAGCTGCTTTACACTTTTTACACTGTTTATTCACCAACACTTTATTTAATAAAAGTCCCATCTAGTTTTCATGAGGAATGTGATGTTTTAATTTCTCTGTGAATAACTGCAGTCTAATGCAACAGCTGGAGTTGTAACATCTGTCCTGATATTTATCATGAAATATTGATCAGAATACTTATGGTTAGCAGTCATCCCTGAAGTTTTACATTAAAATCTTTACTTGTGTTGTGAACTTTGGTAAGAAGCAGAAATGTTAGCGTTGCCATGGATACATGAGTGTTAAATTCTGTCCATGTTTCATTTTGGGAAATGCAGTCCAGTTCCAGAATGTGGAGGAATTTAGTCTCACAATCACAGACAACAAATATTATCTGAAAGTCGGGTTATTGTTGTTTATCAGCACAATACAAAAAGATTAATGTTAGAAATATTCCAGTTAAGACCCTAGAATATCATGATTTATGTAAATTTACCTCAATAATATGAATGTTCAGGTTAAGATTGTACAGTGATATTTATTATGTAAGTTTAGCTGATTAAAGTTTATGACTCTGCACTAAAATATTATTTAAATTGACATCATTATTATAATATTTAGGGTCAGACCCTACAGTATTGAGATTAAGAAATCAAATATTCTATAAAATGTAAATACACTGAACTCATTTGGATATATTTAAGTGAGACTCTACAATATTATTTGACACAAATCTATCTAAATCAAAATTTTAATCGTTTTTACTCCAAACATTTACTGGACTGATTTAAATATTAAAATCACTCCTTTCTAATCCTCTGCTGTACGTTCAAACCTGAGGCCTTAAATAGAAACACACAAGTATCTGATTGAAGGAACTTCTGCAGAGTCCTGGTTCCAGAACATGATGATAGAATTATAGACAAACTTTAACAAAAGCTGCCTAAGAGTTTACAGGTTTTTATGTTAGATTTCTTCAGTAATTTAATGAGCGTTATCAGCAATAATCAAGTGTTCATTTGATTAACTTGATTTCCTAAAACATCCAGAATTGGAGCGCATATCTTTGGCAGCTGTAAAGTTTCTGCTCCTTCAAAGTTCACAACACAGTGAATGAATTCCTAAAACACTCTCAATGCTGGAGAGCGTTTGTGATGCTGAAGCAGTGATCAGTTTTTCTGTTTCTTCTCTGGAGATGCACAATGAGGGACGTCTGCAGAGACTGAGAAAGAGTCTCACCACATCCTGACATGAGGAAAAAGACTTTATTGAAGACTACAATGAGAAAAACTATCAGACAGCAGACGGCTGCATTCAAGGTGAGCTCTGAACATTTGATCTGGAACAGGAATTCAATAACGGCAGCATGAGCTTCATTTCAGTCTGTAGCTGCTGAATTCATGGATGAATCATCTGGCACTAGAGAAGAAGACCATCAAACATCCACGTCAGCTGATGGAGGTCCAAGAGTCTCACCGAACAACCAACCTCCAGAGTGAAGACCTCAAATCTGATTGGACGGCCTCCTATTCAGCCACATATGTGAACAAATGCCTCTAAGTTGATTTCTTTTCTAAAATAAATCCAGTTTGAGTCCTAATCTATGCCTGTGTGTTTGCTTCTTTACACTGCTGTTAACAGTTTAGGCTGTTAGATTGTTCCAGATAAGACAAGTGCAAGATTCTTCAGAGCCGTTCTACCACGATCCTGACAGGAAGAACTCCAACAGCTACTGAATGTTCCTGTGGTTCCCTCAAGGCTACAGGAGGAGTCCTACGAGGACGAGGCGGTCCACCTGATGCCGGCCAGTCGCTGCTGTTCAAAGCCAACACTGACTACGTGGACTTCTACTGGACCACATGGAGGCCTTCAAACTGGACCAACAAGTTCAGCGAATCCCCGACTCGTGGGTCTGAGGACGCCGCCGAGCCTCGGTCCAGCCAGCCTCCTGTCTGTGGGTGTTTGAGTGCTGAGAGGTTTGTGGATGGATGTGAACATGTCTGTGTTGAAACAGCAGCTTTTGACTCACTAACGCCGGGAAAAAACGAGCTCCTTTATTTGTGACTTCCACTAAAAAACTGATGAAAATAAGTTTGCCAGGGTTCTGACTGATAACAGATTATTAAATAATGAAAATAATAGTTTAAATATTCCTTTAAACAATCCTTTTAGGTCTACATTTCCTTTACACTGACTTCTTGGTATATGTACAAGTATTTTGGGTGGAATATACCATTAAGCCTGATGTTCAAGGGTTCTTCTGGGAATATACCATTAAACCAACCTTTTAGGTAAATGTTCCAGGATGTTGAGTAGAATATACCATCAGATCAACCTTTTAGGTCTACATTGGAAGATTTTAGAGTAGAATATTACTCCAAACCATCCTTTAGGTCTACATTTAATGTGGAATACTCCTTTACACCAAGATTTTTTGGTCTACATTGAAGGATTTTAGGTGGAATATTCCTTTGAACGAACTTTTTAAGTTTATGTTCAAGGATGTTGGGTGGAATATACCATCAGACCAACCTCCAAGGTCTGCAGTAGTGAATTTTAGGTGGAATATACCATTAAACTCACCTTTTAGGTCTACATTGGAGGATTTTAGGTGGAATTTTCTTCCAAACCGTCTTTTAGTCTACATTTAAGGATGTTTAGGATGGTATATTCTTCCGAACCAACTTCTCAGGTCTACATTTCAGGTGGAATATTCCTCCATACTAACTTTTTTGGTCTACATTGAAGGATTTTTTTCTAAACCACCCTTTCAGGTCTATATTTGGGGTTTTAGGTGGAATATTCCTTTTAACCAGCCCCTCAGGTCTCTTTGAGGATTTTGGATGGAATACTCGGTTAAACCAACATTTTAGGTGCATGTCCAAGGATTTTTGGTGGAATGTTCCTTTAAGGTGGATGTTTGAGGACCTTGTAGGTGGAATACTTCCTGAAACCAACCTTTTAGGTCAACATTCAAAGATTTAAGGTGGAATATTCCTTTAAACCAACCTAAATTTCATGTTTTGATCATTATCAAGTGAGAAACCTCAATCCAGACTCCTCATAATGACGTTTGAGATTTATGCTGCTGTTATTTGTTTAGTCCAGACTAAATGACAGAAATCCACAACTGTAATTTTATTTCAGGACTCGGTTATTAAATGTCAAAACAATCCATGTGACTCTAAAAACTCAACAGCTTTACAAACTCTAAGATTAAACTCTCCACAAGGATCCAAAATAAGTTGGACTTCTACATGAGAGCTTTAATTATTCTTCATCTACTTCCTGAAAAGTTTGGTCAATAAAAAAGACAAAAACTAATATTTTCAGCTGAACTAAAGACAGACTTTGTGATTTTTCTGCTCACATGTTGTGTTGTTGTAAACTTACTCTTTCAAATAAATAGCCGCCTAACCCCCTGGAAACCAGCGTTTGTCCTGTTTTTGTGTTGCTCCTCGGCGACCCTAGACAGCCGGGTCGTAATGTTTTTTGAGCAACACACCATACTATGACGTTTTTACAATGATGGTTCTACTATGGAACCAGTTTGACATGTTCAGGTGTTCTTTGTGTGAAAACTCAGAGATTTCAGGTATCAGAAGGTGGTTTTCAACTTTCTTGTTAACTTTCTGCTTCAACTTTAAACTAAATTTCCTTGACTAACCCCGCCCTCTGGACTTCCAGTAAGCTGTGTTCCTATTGGCTGTCCAGGTGGCTGCTTGGTGTTATCAGGAACACCTGAGCAGCTCAGTGTCTTCCTGCTTTATTTAGCTGCAGACAAACATTTCCTCTGCTTCTCTTCACCACTGAACTGGGTTTGGCTCCGTTGCTTTAGTTTGTTCTTTAGGCGTTGGCTTGCAGCTTCCAGCAGTAAAATTGTCTTTAATGTGTTTCTTGGTGTGTTTTAGGGCTTTGTACTGGATAGTTGTCTTGGTAAATGTGGTTCTTTAGCCACAGTTAGCACATGGTGCTAATGTGTGCAGTGATTAGTGGATTTGGTGCAGCTGAGTTGTGTCTTTATCTTGGCTGTAGTGAGTCTTTAGAGGTTTTTGGTCAGACACATTCTGTATTCCTGTTTGTGAACCAGCGTTGGTTGTCCAGAAGGTAAGAGTTCCTGTCCTGATTCTCTGTTCTCAGAGGTTCTCTGGTAGGCTGCAGGAGACTTTAGCGTTTGGGTTGTGCTAGTTTGGTTTTTGTACGGTTTCATTTGGACGACTATCTTGAGGCCCCTCCATGTGGTTTAGTGAGGTTTTCTGGAACAGTTCTACAAAGCAACCTGCAGCAGAAGAGACTTTGAGAGTTTTTAGGAAGTTCTGGAGACCAGACTTTAGAGCAGCAGAAACATTTGTCAGCAGTTTGAGCAGGAGAAGGTGAGCTTCAGAGTAGAAATGAGATGGAAACCTTCTTGACCCGTGTGGTGAGGTCCTGTACCAAGAGTTTGAGCAGGTTGTGAAGAGTCTGTAGTTCTTTGGTCTGAAAGCACAAGAAGAGTCGACTCATTAAAGGAGAAAACAGGAGATATTGTTGGTTCTTCTGTCGCTCTGCAGTTTCCTTAGACTGAATATCAAGTTTATATTTTAAATGATTTACCATGTGAGCCCAAGAAGACTTCAATAAACTCCCTCCATCCCCTGGACACAACATATTTTATTACCATGTTAAATCTTTTTTTTTTTTTTAAATGTTTGAGTTTTAATCATAGTTTTAGCATAGTTTTTTTCTCTTTGCTTGTTTAGTTTTGTCATCTGTGTAAAAGGTGCTAAACAAATAAAGTTGAATTGATAAACTGAATAATTGACTAACTCATGATTGTGACAACAGAAGTATTTTCATTGTGATTTAAGGGTTTATTTCATTTTTAAGGTTGGGGTTAAAATCTTGACAGAAAAAGAAGATTAAAGAAATAAACTACATAACAAAAAGCAATTAAATCAAAGGAAAAAAATTAATACAATAAAACTTTTAAGAAGTTTTATTATTAAAAAGATTTAAGAAATTTAAAATGTAATTTTCTCATTAAACATTTAATTTTTTAATTAAATGTTTTGTCTTTTTAAAGGTTTAATAATCTAATTAAATGTTTTGCATTTTTTAAAATGTTTAATATTCTTGTTTAATTGTATTTTTTAAATGTTTAATTATGGAAAATATTTTATCTGTAATTTTGAATATTTGTATTTTAAAAATTTTGTTTAATTTCATAATGACATGTATTGTATCTTGTTGAATTATCTCATTCAATATTTTCTGTTTAATAGAGTTAAACATTAAATACAATTAAATTATATTAAACAGACAAAATATTGAATGAGATAATTCAACAAGATACAATACATGTCATTATGAAATTAAACAAAATTTTTGAAATACAAATATTAAAAATTACAGATAAAATATTTTCCATAATTAAACATTCAAAAAATACAATTAAACAAGAAGAATATCAAAGATTTAAAAAAATGCAAAACATTTAATTAGATTATTAAACCTTTAAAAAGGCAAAACATTTAATTAAAAAATTAAATGTTTAATGAGAAAATTACATCTTAAAGACAATAAAACTTCAAATAGGAATTACACAGAAAATTATACATTAAAAGGTGGTAAAACATTTAAAAAGAAAAACCTTAAAGATTTAATCGAAATATTAAATATTGGGAAAGAAAAAGAAACTCAAACAAGCCGATAAAACATTTGAAAAAAACAATTAAACATTAAAAAGACAAAACATTTGGAAATCAAATCAGACATTAGAAAAGAATAAAAGGTGAGAAAAGAGCAAAACTAAACATTCAAGAAGAATCAAACTAAAGACAAAACATTTGAAAAGACACCAGTTAGACTTTAGAAAATCAAATTAAACAGAAGAGACAATAAAACGATCAAAAAGAGCAAAAACATAAAGATCTTAAAGCGTTTTCTAGTCTGAAATGAAAACATCAAGTTGTTTCTTCAAACATTTCCTCTTTCTATGTTCTTGGTTTGATTGTGGACAGATTTACTAAGAACTCATTTCAGAAAACTGCTTTCCAGATAAAGTCTACTAGTAGTTGAAGGCATTTATCAAACTAATGTTACCTTCTGATCTCCACAAACTTTACTGTTCAGTGAAGAGAATCAAAGTTTGTTGAGGATTTCTAAAAAACCCACAGGTGAAGGTCTGAGAAGAACTCAGATGGATGGTCTAAATGTGAAATCAAGACTCATGGTCACAAGTTTTAAGGCTTCTGTTAACCAGAAAGTTCAAACTAACAGAGAAGTACTGAGAAACTTTTAAAATTTCAGTCCTCAGACTGTCTGAAGGTTCAAACTAACAGAGAACTACTCAAGAACTTTTAAGATTTCAGTCCTCAGACTGTGGAAAGGTTCAAACTAACAGAGAACTACTCAGGAACTTAGAAGATATCAGTCCTTGGGCTGTCTGAAAGTTAAATCTAACAGAGAACTACTGTGGGACTTAGAAAATTTCAGCCCTCAGACTGTGTGAAAGCTCAGGTCCTGAGGACTCGGGAGGTGTGGAGGCTTTGGAAAGTCTTGGAACTGAGGGTTCCACCCTCCAGCACAAAGGCTGAAGTCCAACCTCCTGAGAAAAACGGTCGAGTCGAGACTCGAGTTAAAAAAAAACTCGAAAACGACAAAAAATAGATGATAAATGCGCAAAAAAAAGAAGAATTAGTATCTGAGCGAATAGCTCAGGGGATAAGAAGACAGGACTACCAAGTGGAAGGTCGCAGGTTCAAGACCCGCCACGTGGCATTTTCTTTCTTTGTCTTTGTCAGGATTTTGATAAAATTTAAGAAGGGTCTGGTCTTGAACCAGCGACCTGCAGCTCCACAGGCAAATCCTTAACTCACTGAGCTACAGATCAGATAAAAAGAAATAAATTCGTCGTCCCTTTGACATCGTAGTTGCTGAAGTGACCACATGGGCAGGAGCCAAGGCGGAGTCTGGGTGGAGTCAGGGCGGAGAGTAGGCGGGGAGGTGGGTGGCGGCCTCCCCCCTCTACTCCCCCACCTCCCCCCACCACCCACCACACCTTCCCCCGCCCGACGAGTTCTTCGAGTCTCCACGAGTTCTTCGAGTCTCCACGGGTTTTCCCGAGTTTCTGGAGTTTCCACCAGGTCGGAGGCAGAACAAGTTGTCATGAAGAGGTGTTGAAGTCGGCCAGGATGGACTGACTTTTTACAGCGACTAGAAGGAAGACGACTAGAAGAGCAGGTCTTTAACCACCATCCATAAAATCCATGGAGTCGGCTCCAGAGAAATGAAGGGAGGTCAACTTTTATCAACCTCCATCCAGATGTTCAACTTGATATCTTTACTTTGACATTTTTAGCACCACAAACCTTTAGTATCACACTTTATTATCATTTATTAGGACTTTAATGGAATCCACCAGCAGATTTAGTTTTTGTTGACAAACTTTATTCTTGTCATCGTGGGACTGCAGTATTTAAAACTCTTCCTTCTATTTGACCTCATGTTTATTAGTTTTAGTGGAGAAAGTTATTTTAGTTGTCGATTAGTCTCTTAAAAACCAAATAATAAATTGGATTAGTCAAGAGGTTTAAATTTCTTACTTTGTCATATTTTAAATATGACAAAAAATATAAAAATAAAGTGTCTTGAGACAATTTGACCTGTAATTGGCGTTATATAAATAAAATTGAATTCAAATTGTATGTATCTTGTAATGTTGGAGTAATTCAGCCATATATGTTGGAAAACACATTTTCTTTGTCCATTAATCTGTTGATTGTTTTCTCCAGTAATTCATTTCTTGTTTTGGTTTATAAAATGTCAAACCCAAATATATTCAGTTTACTGTCATAAAAACCAAAAAGATTTACATTCATGATGCAGGAATCAGGCAGTTTTTCACTTTTTATCTTAGTTTAGTCAGAAAGATAGTTGATAATGTGTGAATTGTTGCAGCTTGTGAGCCGTAGAAGGTTTTAATCTTTGGGGGCCGAGTGTCAAAAAACATTTAGAAACCAACATCAACAAAACACTCAACAAAGATTTGAACATCATTAAAGGGAAATCCAACTTTTGCATGACAATGTCTAATTAAAGGACATTTATTTCCAACGTAAATGTGTGATATTCATCCTCTGGAGCTTTCTCTTCACATCGTCTTCCACCTGGACTGGTTTGGTCAGGGAGCATGTGCAACAAACATTTGAAAAACTGCACTTTAACATCAATGAATGACACTGAAGTTTAATCTCTACATAAATGAGACTGAGTCTGGATGTGCTGCTCTGTCATTAACTCCTAAGTTTAGGGAAAGTTCAAACAAAAGAGGACAGTTCAGATAAGACTTGAGAATGAGCTTATTTTGAACAAACATCTCAGACTTTCTGAGCTTCAGCACCTCTAGCAAGATATTTTAACAACAAGCAACTCAAGAGATCCAGAAGTTGGAGAGAGTTAGCTTTAGCTGAGCCAAAGAACATGTGGGACGCTAACCTAGCAAACATTTCAGACTTTTCTCTGTGAATTCTGAGAAATAATTTCCTATTTAATGACAGAGCTACACATCTTAACTCAGTCTCATTAAAACAGACTCTAATTCAGTGTCATCCATCCATATTAAAGTGCAGTTACCCAAAATGTTTGTTGCATGAGCTCCAACAAAACCTGTCCAGGTAGAAGGCCACTTTGACAAACAGGAAGTGGAAGATTCCAAGCAGATTTATAGAAGGGGGAACCGGACTGTACTAAGTGTGGTCGAGTATAGAGGGGTGTTTTGTGGGTTTTTAAGGCTGATAATGATTATTAGTGAGACATTTGGAGTCGATATTCATTTGCAGTAAATGAAAGTATTTAAAATCTTGGAGTTAAACTTAGAAGAACACAAACTCTAACAGGAAACTTTGTTGATACGTTTTTGTTTTGTTTACAGATGTTAAGTTAAAGGAGTTTTATTCTTGACGTATAACCAATCAAATCACTCCAGAAGACAGAGCGACCACAGGTAGATAAAGGTTCAGAGCCAAAGTAGCGCCATTTTTAAATGTATTTATTACCGTAAATCAGTAAAAAATAAAATACTGATAATCAGTAAATCAGTCAGCCCACAATTACTACAATTCTACAATGTATGTCTCTTTCCTTTGACTTGTTATTTGTACAATATACGATGTATATGATGGCGTTTTTTCATACCAAAGGCTATACTATGATGTTTTCTAAGAGACATACGATGCTACTCTGTTGTTCTGGCTCTGGGCTGCTGCACTCCTCCTCTGTTGTTTTCTGGATTGTACTCAGCTGCATGCCTTCGTCCACCCGGCCTCCGTTGACTCGTCCCGCCTGCCGTCTCTGGAGCTGAAGCTGGATTGGAACAGACCAAAGTACAGTCCAATCACGATGCCAGCTGCCTCTCAAAAGGCTCCTTCATCTGGCAGGTGGCGGCACTTCTTCTGAGGGGAAGCTGAGCTGGCCCAGCAGAACTTTGGAGATGTGTTCCAGTGGTTGGTGGATGTGTAGGGAGATAGAGAGGGACCTTTGACTTGTTCAGAAAGGAAAACAGGAAACCCATTGGTAGTTTTAGTTTAGGGTGCTACTGCGGTGTGTTTTTGGGCTTGAAGAGGTGAACAGGAAGAGGTTTTTTTTCGTATTGATTATCTTTTACTTTGTTCCTGGTTGGAATGCCCATCAATGTCAACATGAAGTTCACTTTTAGTTCTGTTTATTTATTTTTATTTTACTAACACCCATTTGCTTTTAACCCCCTCACATGTTGTGTTGTTGTAAACTTCCTCTTTCAAATAAATACTCGTCTAACCCTCTGGAAACCAGCGTTTGGACTGTTTTGGTGTTGCTCCTCACCTACTTCAGACAGCCGGGACAAAACAACGTTTTGTGGTACGTTTTTACAACATGTTTGAAAAAATGGCATTTTTTTTCAACATAGTCTAGTAAGGCGTTATTTTCTGCGCCAAACTTCATGATATTTTTTTTTAAAAGAAATCCTTGCGGAGTGTTTTTTCACGCCCTCCTTTACATTATTTCATCATATGGCACGTTTTTACAACATGTTTGAAAAATGCAATTTTTTTTCGGACCATGCTATAGTAAGGCGTTTTTTTTCGCGCCGAAATTCATGATGATTTTTTTTTCAAAGAAAACTTTCTGGACGTGTTTTTCACAGCCTGCCTTTACCATTAATTTCATCATATGGCACGTTTTTACAACATGTTTGAAAAATGGCATTTTTTTTTCGACATAGTATAGTAAGGCGTTTTTTTTGCGCCAAAATTCATGATGATTTTTTTTTTCAAAGAAAACCTTTCTGGAGTGTTTTTCACAGCCTCCTTTACATTATTTCATCATATGGCACGTTTTTACAACATGTTTGAAAAATGGCATTTTTTTTCGACATAGTATAGTAAGGCGTTTTTTTTGCGCCAAAATTCATGATGATTTTTTTTTTCAAAGAAAACCTTTCTGGAGTGTTTTTCACGCCCTCCTTTACATTATTTCATCATATGGCACGTTTTTACAACATGTTTGAAAAATGGCATTTTTTTTCGACATAGTATAGTAAGGCGTTTTTTTTGCGCCAAAATTCATGATGATTTTTTTTTTCAAAGAAAACCTTTCTGGAGTGTTTTTCACGCCTCCTTTACATTATTTCATCATATGGCACGTTTTTACAACATGTTTGAAAAATGGCATTTTTTTTCGACATAGTATAGTAAGGCGTTTTTTTTGCGCCAAAATTCATGATGATTTTTTTTTTCAAAGAAAACCTTTCTGGAGTGTTTTTCACAGCCTCCTTTACATTATTTCATCATATGGCACGTTTTTACAACATGTTTGAAAAATGGCATTTTTTTTCGACATAGTATAGTAAGGCGTTTTTTTTGCGCCAAAATTCATGATGATTTTTTTTTTCAAAGAAAACCTTTCTGGAGTGTTTTTCACGCCCTCCTTTACATTATTTCATCATATGGCACGTTTTTACAACATGTTTGAAAAATGGCATTTTTTTTCGACATAGTATAGTAAGGCGTTTTTTTTGCGCCAAAATTCATGATGATTTTTTTTTTCAAAGAAAACCTTTCTGGAGTGTTTTTCACGCCTCCTTTACATTATTTCATCATATGGCACGTTTTTACAACATGTTTGAAAAATGGCATTTTTTTTCGACATAGTATAGTAAGGCGTTTTTTTTGCGCCAAAATTCATGATGATTTTTTTTTTCAAAGAAAACCTTTCTGGAGTGTTTTTCAC